>NW_017297081.1:9360-10883 GCF_001594075.2 Trachymyrmex cornetzi
AGTTTCCGGCTCATACGCATAGATCCATGATTCGTCACCTGTTACAATCTTATACACGTCTTTTGAAGCACCGCCATTGTATTTCTTAAGCATTTGTTTGCACCAATCGACACGAGCATCTTTTTGAGATTTTGTCAGATTATGTGGGATCCAACGAGAACAAACCTTTTTCACGGCTAAATGATTATGCAATATTTCATATATGCTGGTGGAACTAATGCCCAAGGTTGTCTCAATCTCACAGTATGTCACATGACGATCTTGCATTATTAGTTTTTGCACAGCATCAATGTTTTCTGACACAACAACTGATTTTGGACGACCTTCACGACTTTCGTCGGTGAGCGAATGGCGACCACGATTAAATTCGTTATACCAGCGTTTCACAGTGGCAAAGGATGGGGCTTTATCTCCAAAAGTGGAAGTAAGTTGATCGATGCACTCTTGTCTTGATAATTCACGTCGAAAGTCGTAATAAATCATTGCACGAAAATTTTCACGAGTTAATTCCATTTTTTCGCTGAGACACGATTTTCAAGTGACTGTAAACAATACAAATCGCGCTCAAATAACAAAACGTTCTGAAGAAAGTTATGGTCAAAAATGTCAAACTTTCTAGTGGAAACGTCCGATGGCACCTGACAACACTCAGTGCCAAGGCTCAAAATATAAGTAGTGCCCCTCGTATTATAAAAGGGAGCGAGGTTATGAATATGAAACAGACGAAAATTTATGATACAAAGATATATCCTATATAAATTCTTTATTGTAGAAAAATATGGTAATTATGCAGAATAGGATCTTTTCGGAATTTCGATATTTTTTGGCTGCAATGTTGATAATAATCTTTGTTATGACACAAATAGTGATAATAAATCAGGAGAATAGATCGAAAAATGTATTGTCTCCCTATTTCTTAAATTATTTATTCTACTTTATTTCTTCCTACAGGGGCACGACTTTCCATGCGAAATGACTCCCACCCCACCACTCAACCTACTTGGGGGACGTACAACTTCCACGCCAAGCGACTTCTTGTCTACAAATTCATTTGTTGATGTTATCAAACAAAGATTCTATTAGGTGTTAAAATTAATTCCTACCGTTTTTTCGTTTCGAAAATCGATTTGTTTCGAAGGGAAAATGGATGAATACCTTGATCAAAGTAATTTCCCCCATTTTCTACTACTTTTTCCCATCTCTCCGGCAAGAGGGCAATCCCACGACGGTAGAACGCGGTGTCTTTCGAGGCGATCCATTCATCCACCCATTTTTGGACTTCGTTGTAACTGGAGAAGTGTGTGTGCGTAAGTGCGTGTTGCATCAATCGGAAGAGATGGTAATCCGACGGTGCCAAGTCTGGACAGTATGCCGGATGCGGGAGAACTTCCCATTCCAGCTCTAGAAGTGCCTGTTTCACGCTTTTCGCGACACGCGGTCGAGTGTTATCATGCAACAAAATGACTTTGCGTCGATTGTTGGCTACGGATGATCTTTTTTGCATCAATTCGTCACTCAATCGG
>NW_017297081.1:11034-11951 GCF_001594075.2 Trachymyrmex cornetzi
CGTTCAAACCAAACTCTACATGTTCTTTCCGATGGAGTTTCATCACCATACACTTCGGATAATAAGCGATGCGCTTCAGCTGCGGTTTTCTTGAGGTCGAAGTAGTGAAGAAGCACATGTCGAAAAACGGCTTATCGCGATTCATTTTCAATCGATTGGAAAATCTCTTTAGCGTCGAGAAATTTAACCTGTGAGGATTGAATTACTTTCAGCGATGTCTAAACTACAAAAGACATGTGACTTTATCGTCGAAACTCGTCAGCGTTGGAGGCAGAGCCCTCTAGTAGCGAGCGATAGGAATTAAGTTTAACACCTAATAAATGCTTTAAACGCTCACCGACATATTTTATAAAGCTGTTGAGATTGATAGAGATTGTCTTATAATAAACGCGACTTAAGATAAATTATCGACTGCGTAGAGTAAGAAAACGCCCTCGCGTTAGTCAAAAGAAATATGCGACGAAAGAGCATTCATCTTGTCCGTTTTGTCATATACCTTGTTTCATTTTTGTTACAACGTTGGCTGCGTTCAGCAGAAAAAGCAGCTTTGAAACTGTTGTAAAATTCTTGAATATGATTGGTTTATACATTTAGATCCAATGAGGAACTAAGGGCAAGACCAATCATGTTGAAGAATTTTACAACAGTGGCAAAGTTGCTTTCTCTGCTGAAGGCAGCCGTTTTTGTACAAAAATAAAGTTTCTTGTGTGGAATTGAGTCTCATGTTCTATTCGAAACAAATGCTGTGCAATCCGAGAAAAGTACCCACACAGTAATCTTTGGGATATTTTGAAATCTCTGGGATATAGGAAAAATATCTCAATATTTTTGAGATATTATCAATTTATTATAATGACTAAATCATGAATACACTTTCCGTATAAGATATATTCAAGAAATATATATATATATATATA
>NW_017297081.1:12446-12999 GCF_001594075.2 Trachymyrmex cornetzi
AGCCGCCAAACACCCTGTATACAGGGTGATTCAGACCACCCGGAGATACCGGTACGTACGTATTCCTCATGAAAAACTGAGTCGAAAATGTCAATAGCAAAATGTTGTGGGGTCAATAGTTTTTAAATAGTGAGCTTTTGAAATCTTCCAATCACAGGACGTAAAGTTCGTGCCGTCAGGTGCAGCACAACCAAGCGCCGGCCGCGCGAGCGCTTTGATGGATACCGCTAAACCACACGATGCCGAATGAGTATTGCAAAAGTTTTGAAATCTTTATTAACGTCTACTGCTGTATGTTTAAATTGAGTCTAATTTAATTGACGAGAAGTAATGTCGCAATTGCAAATTCGATTATCAGCAAACATCATTTATATCAATAAAGAAGTATGTATTTTTCAAATATTATATATATATATACAGGGTGATTCAGACCACCCGGAGATGCCGGTATGTACGTATTCCTCATGAAAAACTGAGTCGAAAAAAAAAATATTGTTATGCCCGTCGCATGCCGTGCTATGGACACCCGTGGTGTCACGTTGTCAAGACGCCG
>NW_017297081.1:13245-14837 GCF_001594075.2 Trachymyrmex cornetzi
TATATACAGGGTGTTTGAAAATTATCGGCTAATCGATCACGAGCAGGTAGAACGGACCGAATTGAACCGAAAAATCTTATACCATTTTGTAGGTTGCGCAATAGTTAACGAGATATTAACGTTTAAAGATAGCCGAATAAGCTCGTTCGGCCGACCTGCTGCTGCCAAATATACAACCTACCGTCCCCACCGATCGCACGGCGCGCGGGCCACTGGGCGTGGGGATGGCCTGCTAGGCGTGCCGTTTGAATCGTTTGAAGACGTTTAGTGGCAGTTGTAGGTTGTATATTTAGCAGCAGTAGGCCGGCCGGACGCGCTTATGAGGCTATATTTAAACGTTAATATCTCGTTAACTATTGCGCAACCTACAAAATGGTATAAGATTTTTCGATTCAATTCGGTCCGTTCTACCTGCTCGTGATCGATTAGCCCATAATTTTCAAACACCCTGTATATATATATATATATATATACACTACTCAACAAAATCTAGGGAACACTTTCAAACACGCTAAAAATTGGGCAATATTCTGAACACCATAATTCAATGAAAAATCATCGCAGATAAAAAATTAAAAAAGCATTTCAAAGGTTGAAATCTCTACTTTCGAAATCTATAATTGAAATTTCAGTATGACTGATACTTTACGGAGTTATACGGACACAAATGGATATCCGTCAAATCTAAAAATTTACAAAGGTCTATGGCGTGAGGTAAAAATTATACGAAAATGCGGTTTATAGCAGTCGAAAGAGTGAATCTTTACCTTTAATTTCTTTTTTTATTAAACATTGTACGATTTTTTTTCACCGAATTATTGAACGATGAAGCAAAAGTGATCACTTTTACTTTAACGTTCAATAACTCGGTGGAAAAAAATCGTACAACAATCAATAAAAAAGGAAATTGCAAACCGCATTTTCGTGTAATTTTTACCTCACGCCATACACCTTTGTAAAGTATGTACAAAATTATACGATATGTTTTAGATTTGACAAATATCCATTTGTGTCCGTATAGCTCCGTCAAAGATCAGTTAGATTGAAATATCAATTACTGATTTTGAAAGTAGAGATTTCAACCTTTAAAATGCTTTTTTAAAAGTCATTATGACCATTTTTGACGAAGTTACTCTAACCTGAAGTTAAAAGATCATTACGTGATGTCTTTTTTGATCAGAATTTTCGAAATGCTCTTGCCATTTTCTGAAAAATAGTGGTTACCGCCGACATTAGCGTAACCCAATGTGCACCACGAGAGTTTTGGGTTAGCACGAAAAAAGAAGACTTGAAGTTGGCGCTAACGCAAAACTCTCGCTTATAGATACATATTCTCGAACTCGCTTAGCGCGAACTTCAAGTCTTCTCTTTTCTCGATTGAGGCTATTGAGAAGTTCGCGCTTTGTAACAAAGATAGTCGCATATTGCAAATTTTTTAAATGCCGCGCAGACACTTGTCAGCATTCGAAGTTGTCCGCATAATCGCACTTCTGGAAGAAGGGTACAGTATGCGTTATGTAGCGCAACGTGTTGGTGTATCCGTATCTGTAATAAATAGAGCGTGGTTACGATATCAAGAGACAGGACAATAC
>NW_017297081.1:15269-19050 GCF_001594075.2 Trachymyrmex cornetzi
CGATGACGAGACGAACTGAATTAGTAATTTTGCCACCTCCGGCTATTCGCTACGTGAATAATGTTCTCCGGCCTCAAGTTTTGACTATGCAGCATCTGTTACGTCGAAATTTTATATTCATGCAGAACAATGCTCGGCCCCATACGGCAAATGTAACGCAGAGGTTTTTTGAGCGACATGGCATCACATTGCTCCATCATCCTGCTAATAGCCCGGATTTGAATCCGATTGAACACATTTACGACGAGATGGAACGGCGATTAAGACGCCGCGAAGAACAGCCACGAAATTTGTATGAGCTGCGAGAAGCGCTTAGGCAGATTTGGAACGAAATTCCAGTAGTCTTCAGCCAGAGATGTGTAAACATGCGACAACGATTGCAAGCGGTCATCAATCAGAGTGGAGGAAACACATAATATTAAATACATTCTCATACACGTAAATGCTCATCTCATCACCTCACACACACACACACACACACACGCACGCACGCACGCACACACGATGTGCAAATTCCGACTGACAACCTCCACGTGATGCACATTGGATTACGCTAATGTCGGCGGTAACCATTATTTTTCAGAAAATGGCAAGAGCACTTCGAAAATTCTGATCAAAAAAGACATCACATAATGATCTTTTAACTTCAGGTTAGAGTAACTTTGTCAAAAATGGTCATAATGAGATTTTTAGAAAAGCATTTTAAAGGTTGAAATCTCTACTTTCAAAATGAGTAATTGATATTTCAATCTAACTGATCTTTGACAGAGCTATACGGACACAAATGGCTATTTGTCAAATCTAAAACATATCGTATAATTTTGTACACACTTTACAAAGGTCTATGGCGTGAGGTAAAAATTACACGAAAATGCGGTTTGCAGCAGTCGAAAGAGTGAATCTTTACCTTTAATTTCTTTTTTTATTGATTGTTGTACGATTTTTTTCCACCGAGTTATTGAACGTTAAAATAGAAGTGATCACTTTTGCTTCATCGTTCAATAATTCGGTGAAAAAAAATCGTACAATGTTTAATAAAAAAAGAAATTAAAGGTAAAGATTCACTCTTTCGACTGCTATAAACCGCATTTTCGTGTAATTTTTATCTCACGCCATAGACCTTTGTAAATTTTGTAAAAAATTTTTAGATTTGACGGATATCCATTTATGTCCGTATAACTCCGTAAAGTATCAGTCATATTGAAATTTCAATTATAGATTTCGAAAGTAGAGATTTCATCCTTTAAAATCCTTTTTTAATTTTTTGTCTACGATGATTTTTCATCGAATTATGGTGTTCTGAATATTGCTCAATTTTTAGCGTGTTTGAAAGTGTTCCCTAGATTTTGTTGAGTAGTGTATATATACAGGGTGTTCGAAAAGTGTGGAAACGGTCGAATATCTCGAGAAATACACATCGGATCGGAAATCTGAAAATATACGTATTCAATGTTTTCAAAAAAGCTGTCTTTTGACATCTAACATGACCCCCCACCCCCACCCGCTGTGGGTGAAAGAGAGGGTAAGTTTAAAATTTTAAATGGGAACCCCCATTTTTTATTGCAGATTTCGCTTCTTCAGAAAAAGTTACATAAATTTTACCTATTACAAATATTTTTTTGATGACAGATGGCGCTGTAATCAGCGAAATTAAAAAATGAGTCTAAAACATTTAAAATATCTCAAGAAATACTCAACGGAGCATATTCTCACCCTGGAGGTGGAGGGGCGGGTAACTTTTCGATTTTGATTTTTTCTTTTTCTGTCAAAGCCATTATGCCCAATTACAACGACAGACAGAATACTGAATAAAAAGATGGAAATTTTTAAGCAAATAGTGAGAAGAAAACGGAAGAAATATTAAACAATTAGTTAGAAGAACTTAAACTGTTATAAATACATACACACATATGCAATATTAAAAAGATAAGTGTGTATTTCCAATACAAGTTTTGCTTGGAAACATACATACATATGTATGAAAGTTTAAACACAGAAAGTTAATGTTTAGGCTGGAATTTTGTGCAATAAAATTGTTGGGCCTTTCTTCCTTGAAGATAATTTCACAGCTGAGAGGTACTTTAATTTATTGAATAACGAGATTATACCGGCAATCCGAAATATTTCTGGTGTAGCGTTTGACAATGTCTGGTTTAAACAGGATGGAGCTCCGTGTCATTTCGGTTTGATTGTACGCAATCTATTGAACAACATTTTCCCCGGGCGTTGGATTGGTAGGAGGGGTTCGATTGAGTGGCCACCGAGGTCACCTGATCTAACTCCTCTGGATAATTTTTACTGGGATTTTTTGAAGGGCGTAGAGTATGGAGCGGTAGTAGGCGTCTCCTCAGAAATCTGGCCGAAAAGAGCAACTGATTCCGAGCGCTGAACTTTATACTCACACAACATTTTCTATCTTAATCAGTCCATCCAACTGGGATTGATCCATAATGGCTGATGGCAAAGAATGATCCGTAAATGCGTAAATTTGCCTTAGTCGTCCAATATCAACCAGGATAATAAATCTATCGGCTCTTACTTTATCTTGTATCTTAATGTACGCAAAATGCCGGATTATACTTTGAACGAAATTATTGATATTGTTCTGGTACTTGGAAAATGCCATAATAATTATCGACAAGCAACGATATTGTACCGTAATCGATTTCCTCATAGACGACATCCAAATCATTGTACGATTTCCAGACTTGTATTGCGTCAACGATAACGTCAACGTCAAAAACGACAAAGACGTCATATCAACGTACCAGAAAGGAATAATCCAACAGTACTTGCCGTATTGGGAATGGTAGCTATTAATCTACGCGTGTCAACGAGGCAAATCGAAAGAGAATTAGGTATTCCGAAATCAACAAGTCACAGAATCTTGACCACTCATAACTTCCATCCTTACCATATCATTTTGACACAACATTAACACTCAATGATTTTCAACAAAAACTAGAATTTTAGATGGGCACAAATAATGTTAAATCGTGATCGAACATTTTTCAGATTTGTTTTATTTAGTGACGAAGCAACTTTTCATAACACTGGACAATTAAATCGACATAATTCTCATTATTGATCTGTTGAAAACCCACGTTGGTATAGAGAAGTTAATCATCAACATCGCTGGAGCCTCATTGTATGGTGTGGCATATTAAACGGAAACCTTATCGGCCCTTATTTCTTTGACGAAAATGTTAATGATAATAATTATTTACACTTTCTACAACAAAGATTGCCGGCGTTGCTTGAAGATATCGATCTTAATACAAGACAACGTATGTTCTTTCAACAGGATGGTGCGCCTGCGCACTGGAGTAGAAGAGTTAGAAACCACTTACAAGGGACCATCTCGGTTTGTACAACAAGTTATTGAAAATGCTTGATATCAGCGAAAGTTGATAACATAAGATGCAAATAAGGAAAATGGCGGGACCGGATATGCCGTGGGTTCCGAGAAATTTAGTGTTATAATACATGGTAAAAGTTCTAAAACGGCTAATATCTAAAAAAATATTGATTTATCTAAAAAATGCTTGAAATAAAAGTAATAGGATTTTTAAAAAGTTATCAGATGATGATATTAATTTGACCTTAGAATGACCTTGGAAAGTGCTTTCAAGGTTAACACAAAAATCTTAAACGGTACTCCCTATTTTTCATAGTGTCACGAGTGACATTGCACAAACATGAAAGGTAAAGCGTTAATATATAAGCGACTCGATACCAAGAATTAAAAAAGATTATAAATATTAATTCTGTAAATTATTTA
>NW_017297081.1:19446-29538 GCF_001594075.2 Trachymyrmex cornetzi
CCCGCCATTTTCCTTATTTGCATCTTATGTTATCAACTTTCGCTGATATCAAGCATTTTCAATAACTTGTTGTACAAACCGAGATGGTCCCTTGTTAGATCTCACATTCCCAGGTAGATGGATAGGACGCGGTGGATCAGTGTCATGGTGTCCTAGATCTCCAGACTTGTCAAGTCTAGATATGTTGTTATGGGGATACTTGAAAAACGTAGTGTATTTTCAAAAACATCCACAATAAGAGAGAATATTATGGAGCGTATAACTCTTGCCTGCCGTAGCATTCCAAGAAATATATTTTTATCGACAGTTGACAGTTTTGAACGTCGAGTTCAATAATGTGTGGATAATAATGGACAGATATTCGAACACTTATTAATATCATAATCATTTCACATGAAAACTAGATTCTGATATGAATCGACTGGATCAGTCCCGATCTTGCTTTAATCGGCCGGATCAGCCCCGATCTTGCTTTAGTCGGCCGGATCAACCCCGATCTTGCTTTAGTCGGCCGGATCAGCCCCGATCTTGCTTTAGTCGGCCGAATCAGTCTCTATCTTGCTTTAATTGGCCGGATCAGCCCCGATCTTGCTTTAGTCGGCCGGATCAGCCCGATCTTGCTTTAGTTGGTCGGATCAGCCCCGATCTTGCTTTAGTCGGCCGGATCAATCTCGATCTTGCTTTAATCGGCCGGATCAGTCCCGATCTTGCTTTATAACTTAACTAGTACTTAACGAAAAGTAAATTGTAGTGTTTTGGAAAGCTCTCGAGATGAGCTGTAAGAATGTGCAATGAGAAATAAGGGGTTCAATTAAAAAAATTAAAGGTGACCTTCACGTGACCTTCAGAGGACTATCCAAATCGATGGCACTATCTTATGTCCCCCTTCGAGTCAAACAACTTTTGGTTGCAAATACTTTCGCATGCGGCTTACTCACCAGACTTGGCTCTGTCCGATTATTACTTATTTGCATCGATGGGGCACGCATTTGCTCAGCAGCGCTTCACTTCTTACGAAGATGTACGAAAATGGCTAGATAACTGGTTTGGCTCAAAAGAGCAATAATTTTTTTGGCGTGGCATCCACAAATTGTCAGACAGGTGGGGAAAATGTATAGCTAGCGATGGGCAATACTTCAAATAAAATATTTTTTATCATTTTCATGCAATAAACGTGTATTTTTTATTAAAAAATTCCGGTTTCATATTTACATACTTGATATAGATTTTTGGCATGTCAATGGGATCTCCATTGTCTCCGATATTAGTTAATCTTGTAATTCAAGATTTAGAAATAGATATTCTTACTAGTTTGAATATGGCAGTTCCAGTTTATTATCGATATACGACATTTTAGTCGCATTACCAAAGAACCAAATAGCGTAAGTTTTAAGTGTTTTTAATTCGTATCACGATAGATTGAAATTTACTGTGGAAGAGAAGGATGATGGTTCTGTAAATTCTTTGGATGTTACTGTCAAGTTGGACAGATTAAATTTCATAACTATAGGAAACCGACTAATTCAAGAAGGTATCTTAGTTACAAATCATATCACCCAGAAGAATATAAGAAAGGTGTAATAGTAGAACTGTTAGATAGAATTCTGTTTTTATCACATCCCGAGTATCATAACACAGGAACATTGAAAACTTAGTTAATGTGTTGTTCTTGAATGGTTATACGCTGAACAAAATTTTTTCCACGATTAATCATAGAATTAAAACTTTATCGAGAAGGAAGAATCTATATAACAACGAGAAGTTTGTGAATAAAGATCTTGATGATAGTAATTTAATAAAAAAATATTTCACAATACTGTATATACAGAACATCTTTGAGAAATTTAAAGTTATTGCAGACAAGAATAATTATAAAGTAGCATACAAACCGATTAATACTTTAACCTCAGTGATAAAATTAGGGAAAGATATACGAGATAAAATGGAACATTCTGAAGTTGTTTATAAGTTAAATTGTTTAGATATATTGGGACTCGTCATATGTAGGTCAGATAAAAAGGAAGTTAAGTACTAGGATAAAAGAACATAAGGCAGATATAAAAAATCGGAAGGGTCTCGTTCCGTAGTTTCAGATCATCAGTTAGAATGGGGACATACGTTAAATTGGGAGAATATTCAGATTCTTGATACAGAACTATTTTTTCAAAAAGGACTTACGTCAGAGATGATTTGTATAAAAAGACAAAGTAATGGTATTAATAAACAGACGGATACCGAAGGATTGCCAGAATCATATTGTCCCTTGCCGAATCTTTCTTCTCACAGATAGCAGGTTTCCTCTCCACTTTGTAAGAGATTTACGACAATATATAAGTTGAGAATTTGGTATAAGACATTAATATGCTGTCACAATTTCGTATGATAAGAGAGGTTATTCATATGTCGATGATATTAACTGGATTGTGAGATAATTGTACACAGGTGCGTTTAATAGTGATGGTTTATATTTAATTGTTGTACCGGTATTAATACAATTGTTTTACACTAGAATCATGAAATTGTGTGTTCTATTATGGAATCTATGGATTGTATTTGTTGAGTTGTATTTTGAAGGAAAAAATTCATAGAGAATTAATATTGACAGAATTGCACAGATATGAAATTAAAAAAAAATAAAAAAATTTATATTTTAAGTTTATGACCAATTAATTATATTAATTTCGTTAATTTACTAGAATCAAGCAACTCTGTGCGATGCTACAAAAAACTTTGGACGTGACTAAAGAATAGAAGTAGAAAATTGTATACAATAAGGAGCATCCAGCCAAAACGCTTGATGTGTTTAACTTAAAGCATATATTTCAAATAAAATTAAGTAAACGTTTCAGTCTAACACATGTGACCATCTTCAGTACATTAAATTTTCATATTATAATTAAAATCGGAACATCCAGTTAATCAAGATAAAAAAAAGAAAAAAAATTTTTTTCTTACATAATAACTATCACATTAATAGGAGGTTCTCATCTAGAGGCCTGAAAATGAAGTGATTTTCTGTATTTTTTTTCATATAAGGAAGCAAATGAACAACCCAGGGTTTTTCACACGTATTTAATCAGTCTTTGAGTAGGAAAAAAATTTTTTTAATACAAAATAATGCCATGAGCGCAGTTCACACATGATGTAAAACGACCGTCGTGAAAAAAGGTGGCCCACTGTTCTGCATTGTAGCACTTATAAAAATGTTCTGAAATCAAAAATTAAAAAATTTGTATAAAATATATAATATTTGTTGGAGCTTATACCTGTTAGAAATTTCTCAATGAATTTTAATTAACATGTAAAGGAAGCATGTGGTTATGCACGCAATTAAATGTAATGAATGATGTAAATAAAAACTAAATTACAGTAGTCTTAAATGTGATGAACGTGTGTATTGAAATTAATGAACACATTATTATAGAAATTAATTTACACGTTAATGAAAAGTACGAGATCTGTCACTGAAAAGTAATTTATGTTAATGATATGTAAGAAACGTAAACGTATTAAACGTTAAGCGTTAATAGTATTAGGCTTAATTGAAATATTAATGTTCGTAAATGTAAAAGTATATTAAATTTTAATACGCTTAAAATTAACTTAAAAGTTAAGCGTATTGAAATTTAATGTACTACAAACTTAAATTTCATTAATATGTACATTAATAGTTATATTTTAATTACGATTAATTAAATGTCATTTATATCCGTAAATGAAAAGTATATTAAATTTCATTACACTTAATTTTTCAGTTACTGTAAACTTAAATCTCATTAACATGTGCATTAATAGTCCTTTCAGTTACAGAGAGAGTTACAG
This sequence comes from Trachymyrmex cornetzi, assembly GCF_001594075.2. Lineage (NCBI taxonomy): Eukaryota > Metazoa > Arthropoda > Insecta > Hymenoptera > Formicidae > Trachymyrmex > Trachymyrmex cornetzi. The sequence goes on from NW_017297081.1 coordinate 23,269, forward strand.
AGAAATTAAACAATTCATTCACCAATGTACATTAAAAGTTAATGAAATTTAAGAACATTTCTAACAGTGTGTAAAATCAATAAAAATTAGAAAATTAAAAAAATGGCGGACTTTTGAATTTTTGGTACCGTTTTTTCACGTTTTTTTCACTCTTTAAAGTGCGATAAAAAATGGAAAAAAAATATTATGTATATTTAGGTATAAGCTCCAGTAAATTTAATCTACTTTAAAATAAAAAAAAAAACAATACGATCCATCAAGTAGTTTTTGAGATATCGTGCAGACCAACTTGAAAAACACAGTTTTTCAGGAAACGCGTTTAAAGATTGGAGAAGGGTTTTTTTTGAGTAAACGGCAAAATAATGTACCTTTTGGTTAATCAGCGATTCCCGGGCCATTCATTAATCCTTCCTCGACTTCATACTACTGTTCCCTTTGTGAAGATTGGTCGGCTTTTTTCGATAATGTAGCTGCTCTTGCGCCGAATGACGAATTGTTTTCAGCTGCAGCAATACGTTTTTCATCTTCACTCCGGGCAAAGTTGTGCTATATCTTTTTTATAAAATTGTTTTCGGCCAAACCGTTTTGGGGACATATTCTACACATAATAAGCTACCAAAAAAATGGAAAAAAAATCGATTTTTTGGTTGAGTTTGATGAGAACCTCCCCTTAAAGAATTTATAAAGTTACAGTATATAACGCCATAAATTCGCAATAGTATGTATTGCCGCAGAGAAAGAAATATTGCATGTAGAACGATTTTTATCATGATGTTATATATAAATTTTGTATCCGTCGACTACGTGATTGCCTGATGCATTTTATTTATTTAATAGAAGTAGATTAAGTTTATAAAATATAAAATAAAAAATGTATGACTATTATATGTAGAGATAATTCGTTGAATAGATATTGTGTATAATGATAATATAATAATTTAATGAGAGAATTTGAACGATCGTTAAATGTAATCGTAAAACTTGGTGCGTACGAAGGCGACATGCTAATCGGTTAATTTATAATTGTTAATACTGAAGATGGTCCGATTGGGAGTAAAACGTTTATTATTATATTTACGTATTTAATAAAGAAATTTCAAATAATCGCTACTGTTATCTGGCGCTCGTGGTATATGCTTTTCAAACAAGAAATTGTTGTGTTATTATAAAAGTTTTTTAATAAATGCATATGCACAATTTTCGTCAATTTATAAAAATTGTGAATCTGGTACCTTTAAATACTTAATAAATTTGGAAAAATTTTTACAATCATCATTACTACAGGAAAATGAAAATATAAATATATCAAATATATAAATACGTAACGAAATTGAAAATAACATCGATTCGATTTTGAGTATCCAAGATTTTTAACTGCAAAAATTAATGTCACAATTTATCACAAACAAATGTGACATATGTTTTGTCTAACAAATAAAAATTTGTTAGACATACAAAATACAACATTTATAAATTGTATGATAAATATAGAACATATAACTCGTTATTGTATACCATTAATATCGCATTATTCACAATTTTCAAATTATATTAAACAAGCGGTAATGCAGAAAGTTGATTTTGAATTTGCAGAATGTACTCATTCAATGTTGATGAAGAACACATTGATATATAAATATATTAATTATATAATCGTACAATATTTTAAAACAAGAAAAATTTTGAAAGGATTGTTACATTTATTTCCGATTGATTCAGATGTATTAATAAAAATTGCGCAAGACTATTTTAAAAAGCACAGCAAAGGAAATTAAATATTTCATGTGTTATGTTTTAATTTTATTGTAGAAATAATATTGTATTATAATAATATTGTATTAAAATATACGTATCTAGTTTCAGTATTATACTTGTAAAAGATTTACTGTAACTTTCTATTATAATTATAATAAAATAAATTAATATTAATTTTATTAATATACGTTTTTTTAATTCTTTATATTTGCTAAATATTTTTAGGCAAAGAAAATTTTATATTTACATCGAAATGTATTTAAATTAAAAAAAAATAAATAAGGAAATTATGTATAACTCTTTAAAAAATTATTTGCATTCGGGGAACGCGCTGTCAGAAATATTGTATTATTCTATCTTTTAAGCTTAAAATAAAGATAGAGACGCAATATTCTGATAATATATTCCACGAATACAGCTCAAGAAATAAAAGGCCTATTCTTATGGCTGAACTTTTGCATTAGTTCATCCTTCCTTTTCTCTCCAGGAGGAAAGAAGAGGAAGAAAGATGAACTGGTGCAAAAGTTCAGCCAAAAAGAACAGGCTTAAAATGATTTAAAAGCTGACATTATACGACGCCATTAAAATTAGTTCACCCCCATGTCTACGGATGGCGCTGCTTCTAATATCCCTCACCTATCACGTATTGAGTTTGTAGGCTCTGGGGCTAACTTTATAAAGACCTGGAAAGGGTTTATTAGGGGTGCCATAAGAAAGGTTTCCTCATTTATATCTGATAAGACTCTCATCGGGATTTAATAGGGATGCATTAACTTCATAAATACTTATTTATTAGGACTAATTTATAGTGACCTGGAAAGGATTTACAAGTGATGTCATAAGTAAGGCTTCCTTATTTATATCTGATAAGGCCCTCATCGAGTTTTGATAGGGAAGCATCAACTTTATAAATACTTATTTATCAGAGCTAACATACATGGGCCTGGAAAGGATTTATTAGATATGCCAAGCGTAGAGTATATGTGCTATATATGATACGTATGTGCTATATACAGATTTCCTAACCTATAAACAATTGTTAACTTTAAATTAAGTTAAATATCTCGCAGTGTAAAGCGATCTTTTATTCTGCCAAATTTTTTCATTTTGTATAAAAACGCGTCTACTGAACATAATTTTGATTATTGGCGTTGAGAATATTAAATTGAATAATTATCTAACTATATATATAATTTTGCTTAGTTGCATTATTTTCATATAAGAGGAATTAATATATAGTATTCGATAGTAAGTATAATAGTAACTGACTGGATGTTCAATTAAATTGCACAAATTTCTATCAGGATTACATTGATATATCACAACTATAGGTTAACATTCAGTGTTCGTGGATCATCGAAGTAGCAGTTTCCATACGATTACGGAAATCAAGCGACGCGAATAGTGGTGTGCATTCGGATGAGTGATCGTTTCAAAATATCTCAAAATTAATTCCCATAATATTTTCTCATAAGAACCTAATAATTTTTTTTTACAGAGCCTTGGTAAGTTTTCCTTGCAGGGCCCTGATAATTTTTCCCTATAGAGCCTTGATAATTTATCCTTATAGGGTCCTAATAAACAATTTGTTACGTGCCATATAGAGCCCAAGTTATCTAAATAATAGGGCCCGATTTATTTTAGGGCATACTAATCAGGTTCTTTTTTAAGCCTCAACAATTTTCTACACGGGATGTTTATGCAGTAAAATTATAAACTTATAAAAATAACGTCAGATCACTTTACTTCTTCCATATTTTTAATATTTTTAATAAAAAAGGGAAGATATATTATATACGCGGTTCACATTGGGTATACATTTTGCCCCAAATGCTACCTTTTTTTAAAATCTTTACTGCATCTATATAAATATATGAATATGATTGTTTGTTTTTCAATGTTGAGAAATGTTCCCTCTTTTAAATGTAACCATTAATTTTCAATTTTGACCTCAACAAAAGTTAAAAAAATTCTCAAAGCTTAGGAGGCTCACATTGGGCTCAATTATCTTATATATCCAACGCATAATTAACAAAGAGACAATTCGTCCTAACTTAAAAAAAGATGATATAAAAGGTAATGTTACTTACCTTATAAATTAATACTGGAAATGTGCGTACTTTTGTATTGATATTTCAAACAGACCGATAATTGTTTACGAAACAAAACTATGATTTGCAAACTTTTTCCTCGTAACTCGTCAGCAACTGCGGCATTAATGTGAATGGTGGAGATCGGTCGTGAGCAAAGTCCTATGAGTCGAGATCGATATTAGATGCGATTATCGTAAGCGTGAGTTCGTATTAGTCAACGGAATCTTAAGTAAACGGGAAAAAATGCAAGATGTCCCTAGCGAAATTTTGTTGTCTGCAAGCGCTTCACGCCTGATAAGTACATAACAGTTACTCACGTAACTCACGTTGTATTAATAAGACGAATACGGCACGTATTAGTTGTTATCAGATATCTTCGAAGACGTGTTAATACCGGTGTCAAGCTAAAGACTCCAACTTTCATTGCGATGTACGCTTTAACGAGTAGCCACCGGTTAAAGTTACAAATATAACGGAGAAGTGCGAAAAACTTTTGTATATGAGTAATGATATTGTATGCAGGTGTAAGTGTTTTTTAATAGTGATCATGTATATGTGCTTATACATATAATGTGATCAATTAATCAAAATAGTTGGCGATATAGTTACCATTTTCGAGAAATACTTTAAGTTTATTTCAATAAGTTTTGTAATCTGTAAACAGATCTGACAAGATTCTTAATAAATTTTAAATATTTTAGAAATATGATATTTAAATATATATATATTTAATTGATGCTTAAACAATATCTAAATTTTTTATATCGACATAATAAATTTAAATATTATTTACGCTAATTAAATATATAATATTTAAATATAATTTTTAGAGGAAAGTCGCCGATACTGACATAGGTCTCCTAAAGTGACACCCCCTTATTTTTCGGAAACTAACTATTGCACTTTATTAATACTAATAAAATCATGATCTGTTTAGCTAATTATAGAAGTACAAACTCATAATTCTTAGATTTGTGGCTTGTTTCTATATCAAATCAGCTAAAAACAAATTCTACAAATGCGAAAATAAAATTCCTACGGTTTTCTTTTGCAAATTGTAAGGTTTAAATAATAGTGACTATATTATTGATAATATTACGTCATTTTAAATACTTGTACTTTCCGAAATAAGTTTGATTTATATTATTTTTTCTCTTAGTCTTTTCATAATACGATTTTTAATTTAAAATTGGGGTGCGCGCAGCGTAAACCGACACACCTGTCCGTAAAACAGATCATGAACTAACTTAATCTTTATAATGTTGCTTTATAATGTCAAATAAGTCTATTGGAGCTGAAGGCAATCGTGCATATATGGAACAACTCTAAAAAAACTATCGCGTTACATATTTGCATCTAGCAGAACAGCATAAAGTAAATATGTATATAATTCAATAAAAATGTTTTATAACGAAGTGAAATGATTCTGAAAAATCTTATATACATTCAATTATAGGTACTTTATACAGATAATTCTTATAAAAGAAAAAGAATAGGTAGCATTACTGCCTACTATGTCAGTTTTTGAACCTATTTTGTCAGACGCTCATTTTTGCATAACTTACGAAAAACTTAATTATTGCAAAATTGCTAACAGTATTATAAAAATTGTTTATACTATCTGATAGAAGACACTTTTTATTTTGTATTTATGTTTTTGAAGTTGTATTTTTACTTTCTGTTTAGAAATCTAAAAACAAAGTGGTGTGTCGGTATCGGTGATCTTTCTCTAAATACTGGAAATAGCTGGAATTCCTTTTTAGTAATAATTCAAAAAGATTGCAGATTTGTTCTGTAACATTTCAGCAATCTTTCAACAAGGTTTCATGTGCAAGAATCGCGGACATATTGCTATTCCAGAGTTGTCAAAAAATGTTGCAGACACATTTCGCAACTTTTATAAAATGTTTCACTTTTTAATTTAAATATTTCTGAGATATTTCTGAAAAATTTGATGTTATATGGGAATCAATCGACTCAAAAGAGCTCGCCGGATTTATATCCCTTGTAGGTCCTGTCGCTCTTATGTATTAACGTGCATCGTTGGAATTACAAGAATTTTTATCGGAATATAGAGATTTTATATCTTTGAATCATGGTTGGCAACGTTACTTCATAAGAATAACTTGTTACTGTTACCTAAAAAGTAATTTGTTATCATTACTCGTTATTGCAAAAGTAACTCGTTACCGTTACCGTCACTCAAAATGTAATGAGTCGTTACACTTTTTTTTCTTAACACTAATATTATAGTGTACTGAATGCGCACTAGTTCTGCCAATAAAAAACTATTATATGCAAATTCTTGTAGTAAATGCAAAAAAGAAATCAGAATTCTACTTTTCAGTTATAAAGGAATAAAACTCAGAAACTGATAAATATATATATTATACAATATATATATATATAATTATATATAATT
>NW_017297081.1:29684-35104 GCF_001594075.2 Trachymyrmex cornetzi
ATATTTTTTTCATTAAGTACTTTTTGAGTTATAAAGGTTTGAAGTTAACAATTTTTTGACACAAAATGTAAAATATCTTGTAAAATATTATTTAGTTTTCAGTAATCATAACCTTAATACTTTTGTGCGCGGAATAATGAGACCAATTAATTGGTTTAAAGAAAATACATTAATCAAAAAGTATCGGATCCCCCTAATATTTTCAGTAAGAATGCATTTTGGAAAAATGTCCAAACCTTTATAACTCAAAAAGTACTTAATGAAAAAATGTTTTATTATAGTGTTTTGGAAAGCTCTCGAGATAAGCTATAAAAATATGCAATAAAATGTAGGGGGTTCCATTTAAAAAAATAAGGTTGACCTTGAAATGACCTTAAAGGACATGGTCAAGATCAAAGTCAAGGTCATCATCTTACTTCTCGCTTGAAACCATACAACTTTGCTATTGGACATTTTCTCCAAAATGCATTCTAACTAAAGATATTAGGGGTGTCCGATACTTTTCGATGACCCTGTATACATGTATATACGCTCTAGTTACGATTAAAACTTTTAATCATAAATAGAACTAAAGTAATGATAAAAGTAGCTAGTGAAAAGTAACTCGTTACCATTATCCCAAAAATGTAACTGCATTATCATGAACGTTATTCAGAAGAAAATGTAACTTCTTTTCCCAATCGTTACCGAAAAAAGTAATTTGTAACGGTAACAACGTTACAAGTAACGCGTTACTTTCCAACTCTGCTTTGAACAATATGAAGTTGGATCGATATAATAAATCAATTGCATGTGTCGAAATGTTTTTCCAGACTTGCGCATTAATGAGGGAAGCAGAAAAAGAATAATGATATCACTTATTAAATTATACAAGCAATTTAATAATTTTTTTAAACTAATAAGGATATCCTTTAACAAGAATATTAATAGTAACGAGAGAATAAAGGGCACATAAGAGTCAAATATAAGGAAGTATTTTAAAACATGAAAAATCAAAAGAGAGTATGTATAATATAATATTCTATAATTGATTAAAAATGTAACATGTTTTGGTCTCACGATTGAGCCTTCTTCGTATTGCAATGTCAGATTTTGTTTATTAGCGGTATGTAAGCTTTATGTAGACCCTCGGTACCTGTTTATGGTTTAGACTGTTTTTTTGTTTTTTAATGTTCAATATTTCGGAGATTAAACGCTTATTATAACAAGGTTCTTCGTCTAAAATTTTAATATTGTCCCAATCATAGTTAGGTTCGTGATGCAACCTATGTTCAGTTATCACTGATCGAGTGGACATATTCCACCAGATGTGATTTTTGTGTTCATTAATTCTTGTCTTCAACTTTCTACCAGTTTGTCCTACATATGTTGCATCACACTCAACACAATCGATCTTATAGACAACATTATTTTTTGAAAAACGATGTCAAGGGTCTTTATGTACTTTAATGTATTTTCTTAATTTGTTCGTACTATAGAAAGAAACCTTGATGTCTATTAAATTTTTTAAATTTATCCGTCAATGATGGAATAAAAGGAACTTTGAATCACGATGGGGACATTGATGATTCGTTCTTCTCCTCTAAGTCATTATGCGATACTGTCCTCCTTCTCAGAATGCATTTTTATGATTCTGTTTATTGTTTCAAAAATAAATTTAAGAAGGTAATCATTAAGTAATAATATTTCGATTATCATTGTTAAATTTTTAGTATAATGTTCTGAATTTGAGAGTAGAAGAGTTCTATTTACTAAACTAATGATTACTCCTGTTTTTTGTGAGAGGAGATGATTTGAAAAAAAATTTAGAAATTTCCCCGAAAAAGTCGGTTTGTGATACCGATTGAAATTTAGTTGGTTACCAATAGTCATGATTGAAACATTTAAAAGTTTAGTAAGTCATGATCTATTTCTAGCGTAAATTGAAGACGAATATGAAATGAATTAAGGCATTCCAAGAACTGATCTATTTTTAAAGAAGAAACAGCAGCACACAAATCGTCAAAATAGCAACATATAATATTAATAGTCATGTGTTGATGAAATCTAAAAACTGCAAATAATTCATTGCAAAAGATATTACCTAGTGAAAAACGACCGTTAATTGAATCAAATCGACATCGAATTGACATGTACATTTTTCACTTAATTACCTTGGTTGAGGATCAAATTCGAATCTCTCGCTTGCTGAGCGAGTGTCCTCACAGTTAGACTACCGAGACAAATTGCTTATACAATGTATTTTAATAAGTAAAATCATTATTCTGATTTCTGGTTCTGCTCATGAATGCATTTTAAGTCCAAAAAAACATTTCGGTACGCGATATGCAGAATCAGAGTGTATATAAATTCACTCAAGGAATATGCATTTAAGCACTAAATTCGCTTCGTCCTAAAATAGGTTCTTATTTGAAATTTGTATTATATCTTTGGATAAAGAGTTCATCGAATTATATTTCGTAAAATAAAATTCGGTAAATAATAATAAATATTTAAAAAAAACACTTTCACATTAAATATATTAAATATGTGAGATAATTATATAACAATTCGGTATTAGTCATCAATATTTATTTATCTCTCCTTTTTATTCAATAAAATAATATTTAATTAATTAAGTATTACTTTTTCATCATTTATAAAATTATTCTGCATTTGGTTAATTTCTGTTTTAAATATTACAATATTATAATATTTTAATAACTATAATAATTCAATTACAGTGTGATCTAGCAATATTATTCTGCATATATTTTTGCATTTGTATCATCCTTAAGTATTAACAAACCGTCAATTATTCAAAATTCTCATTAGAATAATAAAGAAAATAATACATAATTTGTTTAATTATATTCAAAACATGATCTTTTTAAAATAATGAATTTGGAACATATTTAATATATACCAATACCTTAATTAGACTATCACATTTAGTTTATCTCATATAAATCACGTAAAAATTATTATGCAATCATAAAATGGTAAGTAAATAATTATCCTAAAATAATAAATAAATTATCATTAATAAATCTTTTCAACATATTACAAGTCCAAAATCAAATCAGTAACTTCTTGGTCAGAATTTTCTAGTTTACCTATGCGAAATATATACTTAATAATATATTTTTTCTAAAAACGGACAAATATTCAAATCATGATTATTACTTACAATTTTCATGCGCAATTGTATATATATTATATGTATATATATATAAAAATATATAATCCTTAATCTTTATAGTAATTTCAAGAATGTATATATTATACGATAAATATAATGTATTGTACAATAAACATTTTTCACAAAATATAAACATTAAGAATAAAATTACATGATTACATTATTAACAGCAAATGTGCTATTAGCACGCACAAAATAAAATAATATAATTTTTTAATTCTTCAGCTGTATTACTGATTTCTCATTTATTCATATTTTTGTAAATAAATATTGTTTACATTAAGTAAAATATTTATGAGGTATGCAATTTAAGCGATCGATATGCATTTAGCTACTCTCTCTTTTATGAAGCGTGTTTTAACAATTACCCTCCAAATTTTCTTGTTTTTAATTTTAGAAAAAATGTTTCAAATAAAAGTTGTATAGTCTAAAACAAATAATATTTATTGTTAGTAAAATTAGTTTTAAAATATCGTCTTTTTAAAGATTATATTAAGATTTGTTTAAAAAAATGGAGTTATAGGATCTTCTTACATAATACTGACTTGAATAATTAGATTGATTTAAAAAATGGATTTCTTCGAAAATTAATTTTGCCCTTACTTTTCCCCTAAAAAATAGAATTTTATTTGAATTTTAAAGCATTCTTCTTTTAAAATTAAAAATAAAACATTATGGATTTTTTAAACGGGGACATCCGCTATAAAATACGTATATACACACATGTATTCATTGATGCACACGCATACACACACGCAATGAGCAAAAAATTTCTTGATGACGCGAAAAAATATCAGAGAAAACATTATCTGTTTGGAAGAGCAAATATAATGATAAACAAAATGTCTTCCACAACAGCATATTTTCTAAGATTTCAAGATTATCGCCATTTTTTAAATGAAATTGTATGATTTTTTTACAATATAATTCTTCTAGGTATTCTATATGTAACACATATATTAAAATTAATTCAATAAAGTTTCTAATCCTTTAACCTTTTGAGTTTTTCTGTTTTCTAGTTTACTTTGTACATTTAAATTTTATTTTAAATAAATTTTAATTTTGTTATATTTTAAAACTGTATATAACACAATGCTCTTAAATATTTAGGCTCCCAATGAAACACAGTACAAGCATAGGGAAGAATTGCCGAATGCGTACCACTTAACATATATTTTAATATATTTTTCATTTGGCATTGTTTTGTACGCAAATAAACATTATAAATTGGAGTTTTCCAACGTTTATTATTACATGATTATATTTTCACTAATAACAAATTAATTTGCTATAGGTCTTTTCGTAACATGCTTCGTAAAAGGTACGATTTAGGCAACCGGTCGCCTAAATCATACCTATAGGTTCTTAATAAGATTTAAAAAAAATTATTAACTAATACCTAATAATTAATTAATACCTAATTCTAATAATTTATTGAAGAAAATTAAATATTTTATAATTATTAAATAACAGTAATGAAAAGACAGATAATGTCAAAATAAAATTGGTTTAATATATTTTTGTATTCGACATTTGTATTGATATTAATTATTAGTTTTATTATTGTCAATTATCAGTTTTATCTTGTGACGGTACAGTTTAGAAACCTTGATATATTCATATACAATATTATGTAAATTTAGTGAATGTAAAATATTCTACAATAAATCTCCTGTTACAAAAACACAAAAATTTATAATAAAATTGAACAATTGCGTTGTTATTAGCTACGTTGATTAAAAATTAATGAACACAATTACATAAATATATAAATAAATATAAATAAAAACTCTCAATCTTAAACAATAAAACAAAATTCAAAAAAGGCTAATGAGAGTCACATGCTGATGTAAACGCGAAAAAATAGAAGAAACAGATATTATTTAAGTGTTGACGATTATCTTCATTATTTTGAACATTTCGGCTCCATTTGGAGTCCTCCTCAGCGAAACCAAGATTCTTCCATTGAGAGTAAGTCACTTAGAGATTAGCAGAAATGCAGCAATCAATACACTCAATGGGAAACGAAGAAATGAAGCTCAGAAATAATGATTTACAATTATCAAATAAAAAACGAAAGTTAAAATGTATATTAATATAATATATTATAGGACCGTACATGTGATAACACAAACTATAGGAATCAAAGCCTTACACGGTCTAGCTGGATCTTAATGCTTGTATGATTCTTATGTGAATTTATATACTACGTATGTAGTCCCACAGAAACGCGCGCCGA
>NW_017297081.1:35218-36373 GCF_001594075.2 Trachymyrmex cornetzi
TGCGAAAAATATTACCTCGGCCGGGAGTCGAACCCGGATCTCTTGCATACCGTGCGAGCGTCCTGAGCCTTTAGACTACCGAGGCCTTAGTAACATTCCTCTTAGATACTTGCTGTTTTTCTGAATATAAACTCGTGTGTGTTCCTCTCATGACGTGTTATTTAAAAAAGAAAGTAGGTAAAAATTAATATCTGACGTACCTCTAATTTTTTAAAACTCCGCTTCATAAAACAAGATGTAGGCTATATTATATTTTTATCTATACTACTAATTTATAATTTATTTTATATTACTGTTACTAAATGTTACCTATTAAGTAATAATTAAGTAAAATATTAATGAGGTACGATTTAGGCGACCAGTACGCATTTGGAAACTCTCCCCTATATATATGTATATACGCATATATTAATCTTTACCTATAAAGACACGATAAGATTATATGTGTTATTTATTAATAATAAATTTTTGACTTATTTAGAAGATTATGGTATAAAAAAATACATTACATACATTCGCATTCGCGCACTCACATTATAACTCTAAATTTAATATTACAAGGCTTAAAATAAATTTATAACAGATACTGTTTAGTCTTATTATTTTATGTATGAACTTATAATGTCCAAAAAGTTATTTTATTAATTTTTATACCAGGTATGTAAATATGAAATCGGAATTTACCAATAGATGGCCATAGCTCTCAGTGTAGTTGCCGTCAGACCGCGTCATTGACGCCATTTCCTTGTTCTGACATCTGACAAAGATTTTCAACTCACAACAATACAAGTTTCATACAACAGTATAGTTTGCAATAGCGTTGAACATGTCAAATTTTGTGCCGGAAAACTATGATTTGCGGACAGCATTGATTTTCTGTTACCATTTGAAGAAAACTGCTGCAGAATCGCATCGAATGCTTGTCGAAGCTTACGGTGAGCATGCTCTTGGTAAATCACAGTGCTTTGAGTAGTTTAAAAAATTCAAAAGTGGCGATTTTGACGTGAGAAACGAAGAACGTGGAAAACCACCGAAAAAGTTTAAAGACAGCGAATTGCAAGCATTGTTGGATGAGGATGACGCTCAAACTCAACAACAACTCGCGGATCAATTGAATGTGACACGAGAAGCCGTCTCCATACGTTTGAAATCCAT
>NW_017297081.1:36695-39543 GCF_001594075.2 Trachymyrmex cornetzi
TGGTCAAGGAAACGATTGAGGCGTTTGGTTGGGAAATACTTTCGCATGCGGCTTACTCACCGGACTTGGCTCCGTTCGATTACTACTTATTTGCATCAATGAGACACGCACTTGCTCAGCAGCGCTTCACTTCTTACGAAGATGTACGAAAATGGCTAGATGACTGGTTTGGCTCAAAAGAGCAACAATTTTTTTGGCGTGACATCCACAAATTGTCAGACAGATGGGAAAAATATATAGCTAACGATTGCCAATACTTCGAATAAAATATTTTTTATCACTTTCATGCAATAAACGTGTATTTTCAATTAAAAAATTCCGGTTTCATATTTACATACCTGGTACATTATATTTAAATATTACACGTTATATTCTAAATTTATTTATTTTATCATTACGCTTACAATATTATTACTTTTTTTCAATACTATTACAGATATATTATATAATAGTTATCACATTATGTAGGATATTATAAATATTATAAACAAAAAAAAGTGAAAATAAAGGAAGCGTACCAGAATTTACAAAATGAGATACGTTGATAATTCATGCGCTGCAAATTATGTAAAAAACTGATAATATCGCTTAAGTGGGAAAGCCATGTGAACGGAACAACAGAGTCGATATACCATAGTGTCTGCTAATTCTCACGTAGCGATAATATTTTTTGATATCGATCTTATATCGCCCGTAAAATTATATTGATAAAGATGTTAAAGGATAACGTTATCTCTCGTTATCATATCTAGTGCTTAATGATTAGATGCGAATTCAATAATCAGTAATTATCAGTTGTACTTTGTTTTATATATACAAGATGTCTGATAATTGTTCTGACAGAGTTCGTGGACATGAATAGAGCGGACTGAACTGAGACGGAAAGTCCTCTATCATTTTGCAATTTTCGCAATAGTTAACAAGATAAATATTAATTGCTAAAAATTGTCGAAAATTGGTCTTTAACAGTTTTTTACTCAAATACTATCAATTTTACAGAAAACTACAAGAGATGAAAATTGTTTATTTTCTTCTCATAGAATTCTACGAATTTTTCAGAATTTTTTATCAACTTTTTATAGTACTGCATTTTCTAATTTTTATCAATATGAGAAAATACGGTATGAAAAATTCTGAAAAAATTCTAAAAAAATACTTAAAGCTCTATAAGAAGAAAATAAACAATTTTTGTCTCTTGCAATTTTTTTGTAAAGTTGATAGTATTTAAGTAAAAAATTATTGAATACTAATTTTCGGCAATTTTTGGCAACTAATATTTTGTTAATTATTGCGTAAATTGCAAAATGGTAAAGGACTTTCCGTTTTAGTTTAGTCCGCTCTACATGTCCACAAACTCCGTCAGAACAATTATCGGACACCCTGTATAGATCTAATTTGATAAAAGATGAATGCTGAAAATTATTTATGCTGAATATTTTCAACAATGAATAATTAATCAAATTAAGCGGAAGCACTTGATATTCGTATCACATATTTCGATCATTCCACGTCAAACCGGGCACTTTTTGAAAAAAAAAATCGAAGATTCCGATTCTTTTAAAATTTTGCAGGTGTATTCTAGACATAAAAAAATGAGACACGTGTTTTGGGGAAAAAAATTTTTTTAATGTTTTCACGAAGTTATGTATCTTTAAGTTTCAAGAATTGATGAAAAACGTGGCTCGTGTGTATATATTCAAATGATACCGCCGAAACGGTAAGTTAAACGAAAAAAATGCAAGAGATCAATTTTGAAGATTATAAATTGTTATATTTTTTGGTTTTTTTAAAGTAATCATTTGTTTTTAATAAATATTTTTTTTATCTTTTATCATTTTTAAATGCATTTTTAGTTGTCAACTCACCAATTTATAGTTTCAAAAAATAATTCATCATATTCGCTCTTCAATTCTGAAATAATCCTGAAAATTTCAAAATAGAACTCGAATGGATTGTATAGATAATAAATTCTTTAAGATCAACCGTGCGCCGCGGCGACGTTCCAACGCACGGGCTGGAGCGGCGAGCGCGACGACGGCAGATGTTTTGTACATCACCAAGCAACCTTGTTTATAAAGGGTCTTTGGGGTCTTTCGTCGACAGTATTAGTTTTGTCAGTTAAAGATGCAGAATAGTTTTTCGATTCGCAAAGAAGTACTTTGAAAGTGTTCGAACTGTCTAAGAAAAAGTAAGAGTACTCCGAGATTTAAACATTATTTAAACAAGTATTGTTTATTTATTTTTTATAACAAACTGGGCGAGAATAAAAATTGAATACTATCTATTACTACAATCCCTACTATCGATTGGCGCAATTATATTTTTGCATTTTCTAACAAATTATTAGGTATACAACTTTGCTTCCGCCGTTTTTCTATAGATGGCTTTAGCGGTAAGTGGTGATCGAAATAAATAGATCATAGACGTCATACTATAAACTTGGGCATCTGTCAACATAACCCCATAGAAACATTAGTCGATTTGTGTCTGCATCATAAAGTTATTCTCGATTGAAAATGTCAGTTTACGAGTCAAATTCTCGTCTTTTGCGGAAGGTTTTAATTTTCTGCTTCAATATGAAGAACTCTGCGGCTGAGGCTCATCGAATGCTCTCAAATACTTATGGTGAGACCGCTATTAGTGAAAGAATGTGTCGTGAGTGGTTTCAACGCTTCAAGAACGGTAATTTTGACGTCAAAGACCAGTATAGCGGTGGAAGAGAGAAGGTCATTGGGAGTGACTCAACAAGCACCTCAAAGCCATGGGAATGATTCAGAAGCAAGGAAATTGGGTGCCGTACGAGTTGAAACCGAGAGATGTTGAACGGCGTTTGTTTGCCTGTGAACAG
>NW_017297081.1:39709-39922 GCF_001594075.2 Trachymyrmex cornetzi
GCTGCTTGAAAGGCAAAGACGGAAGGGATTTTTGCATCGCATTGTGACTGGGGACGAAAAATGGGTTTATTACGATAACCTCAAGCGCAGAAAATCATGGGGAGTTTCCGGCCATGCTTTCACGTCGACGGCCAAACCGAATATTCACAGCTCCAAGGTCATGCTCTGTATTTGGTGGGACTAGCTCGGCGTAGTGTATTATGAGCTGTTAAA
>NW_017297081.1:40165-41551 GCF_001594075.2 Trachymyrmex cornetzi
CAGCACTTCCGGTCTTATAAAGAAGTAAAAAATTGGATCGATTCGTGGATTGCCTCAAAAGATGACCAGTTTTTTCGACACGGGATTCGTACGCTGCCCGAAAGATGGGAGAAAGTAGTGGTCAGCAATGGACAATACTTTGAATCATAAATGTATAACCAGTTTTTTACAATAAAGCCTCGAATTTCGAAAAAAAACGGCGGAAGCAAAGTTGTACACCTAAAACTTAAACAATAATTGTTTAAAAAATTGAAAAAAAAGTTTATATCACTAATAATAATCTTTTGATGTAATGATCTAATCCTAATATTGATACTTTTGCTATATTTACCGGTCTATCAAAGGGCTGTAATGGGTTAATGAACAGTTACTTACAATAAATTAATTTTCGAAAAAGTTCGGAAAAAGTAGAAGTAAAGTAACTTAAAAAATAAATATATAAACGTCTAAAATGCGTGTTTTATACGTTACAGAGGACAAGAATGGCGCCACGTTACAATTCGTGTTGTAGGGAAGACCGGGTCTCGTTGGCACAGTTTTAGGTATTAAGTCCTTTAAATTACTAATTGTTATGATTAAATTATGCTAATATGATAGAAAGAACCTTTTTCTACATTTTTATGCTAGGAACGATCCTGTATACTGTATAGTTTCTTTGGGTATGTTCCGATATACACTGCCAGTACTGCAGTACTGAAAAATTGTTCCGCTATTACTACGTAGCGCGCTGCGACAACGTCTAGTTTCCTCAATGACGTTATAAATGGTAGCCATATTGCCACTGCGACTACTGCGGCTTTCGAGGTGAGGCAGTTACAGTAGAAATATGACATCCAACATGACATCAACGCCAACGATATCGGGCACAGGATATGTATTATAGAATTATTCGGAACTGATTCCGATCGGAATTATTCAATTATTTACATTTCGATTGTATTTTTAGAGAAAACGGAAAAATTCCGATCGAAATTCATCAAAACAAAAAATACCCGTCTGGTACTACTGAAAAAATAAAAATATTAGATCCTAGATATATAGAATGTAACATGACGTATACTCTATTTAAATGTAGAAGACCCTTATAAAAATTTTTCACCGTTTTTAGACCTCATATGGACCGTTTTTAGCCCGTTCTTGCTCGTTTCTTACACTCGCAAGCACTCGCAGTGTATTATGAAGGAACGATAGTGACTATACACGAGTACGCAATGAGGATTTTTGAGATTGTCTGTTTTCAATAATCATTTTTCCGCTGATGAACGACAAACGTATACGCGAGTATTTTTGAGTGAATCGTCCGTTTTCAATACTCGTTTTTCCGCTATGTATATTTTTGAGTGGATTGTCCGTTTTCAGCTGATGAGTGAGAACACGTTAATACGA
>NW_017297081.1:41638-41980 GCF_001594075.2 Trachymyrmex cornetzi
AATAATTTATTATTTATTATTGTATATATCAGGAGACGCGGTAGTGTCTCCGGCCACGTTAAAAAAAAAGTGTATATATTATACATACATACATACACACACATATATATGTATATTAATAAATTAATAATAATAATGAATTATTATTATTATACGAATTTTATTTTTATTTTGACAATTAATTTATCAATGGTTATATATAACTGTAATATATTCACGCGCGCGCGTGTGTGTGTGTATGTGTGTGTGTGTGCATACACATCAGAGTTCTAGTTTAATCTATCACGTCCCTTAATTATTTTTGGGATTAGGGTAATCACATTAAATATAAAATATATTTAG
>NW_017297081.1:42350-57199 GCF_001594075.2 Trachymyrmex cornetzi
ATATAATTACACTGTTAGAAATGTTCTTAAATTTCATTACATTTTAAGTTGCACAATTTGAAATTAATTTCATGACATTCCATCAAATTTAATGTATTTATAATTAAAAAGTATATTTGTGTACATACACACATAAATTTAATGTATTTTTCATGAAAATTTATGAAATTTAATGTACTTTTAATAAAATTTTATTAAAAGTACATTAAATTTCATAAATTTAATATGCACGTTCATTACATTTAAGTAACTACTGTAACTTAATTTTCAAAACTTAATTTTCATAATTTAAAAATCATTCATTACTTTTAATTTCGTTCATAACTACAAACTTCATTTACATGTAAAGGAAGCTCGTGGTTACATTTCTAATAGTGTACTGTATAATAATTATAACCTTTCATATAAGAGATACATAAGTAAGCAAATATCGATATATGAGTTGTGTGGCTCAGTGGAAAAGTGGCAGCCTCGTAGAGCAGACTTGGAGACCAGGCCTCGGTTCGAATCTCGACAGGAGCTGATTTTCTCGTACTATCGGTTATGCCTTACGACGAGTAATTTCGAGTGGTGAAAACGTGCAATGTGAGTGACGAGTGCTAAATGAGTATTTTGCACTGGTATAAATTTTTTCGCTCAAATTTACGTTTTTACCACTCAAAAATACTCGTAATGTATACGTTTTTATCACTCAGATATACTCGTGTCCTGCATGCGTGCAATCCGTTTTAACCACTCATTTTTACGGAAAAGTTCCTGTTTGCGACCTAAAAACGGAGTCATACTCACTGAGTAAAATGCATATTTTCACCATTCAAATTAACCGTTCGCGCGGGCTAAAAACGGGCTAAAAACGGTGAAAAATTTTTATAAGGAAGATGCGCATAAAGCAATGGTAAATAAAGCTATTGATATGTCTCTTCTTAAAATAATTTATAATTTTATCTTTAATCTATTATTTACGAGCATAGATGAAGAGATACTACTTAGATTATATGTTATATATATTTATATATATGGGGGGGGGGGGAGGACTTGAACCCGGATCTCTTGTAAACCGTACGAGGGTTCAAGTCCCGGCCGAGGTAATATTTTTGCAATAAATTTATTAACAGTTTTTATATATTAACATCTTTATAATATATGATGCTTGATGGTAGCATCAAATTATTAAATTGCTTGTCAATTTAATTCGCGATTACTAGAGTAGTTTTAATAGCGTTTATTTAGTCCGGAAAAACAATTCGGCGCGCAGTTAGAAAAAGATTACAATATGGTATATATGCAAGTACATATATAGTATATATTAGTAATTCAAGATTGAATTATTTAAAAAAAGCAACGAAGATCCAGCTCTGACCGTAATAGTTAAATTTCTAGTATTTATTATTATCATTATCAACTGATTTTTTAAAATTTATATTTTCAATGTTTGACTGCCTGTGAGTGTTTAATTCAGGGACCCGGACCGAAAGATTTTTTCGATTCGGTTCCGGTTCCGGTTTAATAAAATATCAAATAAATGTTCCGGTTTCAGTTTCGGTTTTTTTTTACCAGTAAAGAAAATCGAAACCGTAAAAATTACGGTTTTTTAACGGTTCTTTTCAGTTCTACTTACTTACTTTATTTTATTTATTCCTTAAATTTGTTCTATTACAAAGAAGGAGGGGAGGGAGAAGAGGGGGCAGGAGAGAAGGGGAGAGAGAGACAGAGAGAGAGAGAGAGAGAGAGAGAGAGAGAGAGAGAGAGAGAGAGAGAGAGAGAGAGAGAGCGTGTTCATCCGTTCAATCTAGAGATCCTAGTCGAAAAGAGGCGTCAATTGATCACATGACTCTGAATAAAAATTACGTAAACATTATTTTAGGCATATTTCTCTCAGTCCTTCCTTACAACTTGTTTCTTATGGATAGATCTTGCTTATTACATAAAGTCTACATATGTATTCTTGAATTTCATGACTTAGAATAAACTCTTGCAACATGTTGGTGAGGAAGATCTAAATAAAAGAAATGCTAGTATCTTAAAAAAAGTTTACATTAAATATGTCTCGCAATCCCGCCAGATTTCTTATATCATATGAGGTGTTGGAGGTATTTACATTCTGGTTATTAAGAGAGGTGGTGATGGTAATACTGGATTGAATATTGGTTATTTGAACGAAGGAACGGGCAGAACAAAGATTAAGAACAAGGATAAAGATTAAAAATTAAAAACCGAAAAAAACCATAAAATTTTACCAGTTCGGTTACGGTTTCGGTATTATAAACTATACAAAATTTGGATATGGTTTCGGTTTCAGTTCACTAAAAAAAAGGGTTCCGAAACGGTTTTCGGTTCCGATTTCGGTTCGGTCCGGGTCCCTGGTTTAATCAAATCTGTTTTACAACATCTGATAAGTTTATTGCATGCAGTATATATTGCTTTATCTTCTTGATGGGAAGGAGCTAACCATCCTTTAAACGCATTCTCATCTAGCCATGAAGATTGAAATGCTTTAATTTTACGTTTCTTAATTGATCCTTTTTCCATATTTAAATAAAATATACTTAAATTAAATTAAATAAAACAAATTATGCTTACCTTTACCTAGTCCATCCTTACGCAGAGCTCGCCAAGACTACGCGCCCATTTCTTCTACACTGACTACACATTACGATACACCACTGCGCTCGCTGCTTCATCGTCGCGCTTGCGCCAGAAATCCGGCCCGTCTAACAACACTGTCAGCAAAGCCATTATCAGAACTTTTAATTTGTATTTACATAGCGCTTGCGCAGACGTTTCGACCCCTGAAGACCTGTCTTAGCGGTCTGGTGATAGTCGCTTGTCCCTCCTGCTGTGAGAATTAGAGCCGTATGGACTCCGCTTTATTTGGTGACTTAATGTCGCCAGCTGTGCCTGAACAATCAGAAGCTTCTGTATACCTTTCTACGCATAGTGAGAAATCTAACGACGTAATGTCGCCTTTGTGCTCACGGAGGCAGGAACCAATAAATAAAAAGAAGAAGAAGATCGACTGTTAGAGTCGAAAAGATAGCTTTATTCTATTTTTAGATGTTTTAAAGTGATTTCATTATTTTGTTTTATCAAATTATCTCTTTACTTACAAATGGCATGCAAGAAACTTATTTCTCACTTATGACGTCACAATCTAATATGACTGCAGCAATTACTCAGGAGCCTTAATAACTGTTACACGCGGACCACCTTTATCTCCATTCTTTTAACTCCAGTAGAAAATACACACATCGAAAAAGTTTTATATCGATTAAATTGCGTATTTATTCATATGATACAGAGAAATAGCGTCAATAACACTAACATTATGCGTTGGAAGAAACAAAGTGAACAGGTGAAGTTATATAAGAAAAATTATTTTTTATCTTGATATAAAGAGAGAAATTCATCAAAAGGGGGTGAGACGCAAAACATTCTTCGATGTATATATTAATAAGAATTAATTAATCGCAATAGCCAAAATGATAAATTTATTTTTTCACTTTGAACGAAGAACACAATTCTTTAACAATCTAACTTTACAATATCGCGGCAAGCAAATATGATTATCGTCGAAATTACTCTGAAATACAATCACAAAGCGTGTGACACGATGCAAAATGAAACACTAGCGTTTGTTGTACGTAGCCTTTCGGTTATTGATAGAAGGCTATCAATTAATTTTGATTATTTCTTGAAAATTAATTGGCAGTTGATTCTATCTGTTCTTTTATTTTCCAATCACATAAAACTGCAATTTAATTCGCTCGTTTCAAATTTATTTTTTATTGTTACTATTTGTTTTTATTTTCGGAACTAATACAATGATGTATTTCATTTTCACAAAGATATCTTATATATTCTCATTTTTCTCTCATTATTTTTTAGAAAATCAGCTCACAATAATAAGTTGATACTGCGAAATTCATCATTATTTTTGCAGCTAGTGGCGATAATCTACTCATCAAAGATATCACACAAACGGAGTTGAATAATATATTATTGGATACACACACCCTCGCGCGCGCGCACACACACACGCACGCACACACACATACAGGGTGTCCGGTATGGCTAAATCACCTCTCGTAAATAGGTAGAGCGGACAAAATTGAGTGGACTGTCGAGAAAAGTCCTGCACTATTTTGTAATAATTAGCGAGAAATTAATTCCTAAAAATCTGCGAATAAGCATATATCCGCCGAGCCTACCGTCAAATGTAAGCGCGCAGCGAAATACTACCGCCTAGCATCGTAGGATAATAGGTGCACAAGAAGTTGTTTACTATTATACAAGCGGCATTGGCATCGTATGAGTGGCGAAATAAAAAACTTTCCTACATAGGATGGTCATATCTTGGCGCGTGCTTGCATGTGATAATATATCAGATGGATGCTCATTTGGCGATTTTTAGTAATTCAGATTGTTATAGATATGGAAAACCTGGAGAAGTCATAGAAATTTAAATTGGTCATGAAAAAAAGTCAGAGAAAAGTATAAGAGTTTGGAACTATGAGCAAAATTCCCTTAAAATACTTTTATTTCAAACAACTGTTATAATTTTTTAAATAATATGCCTAACATTTATAATCAAATATTCATTTTCTTATTGTTAGTATTGTAAATTATATACTACGCCATGCATTACGTTAAAAAAAATGTAGGTAATTATTCAGATTAAGGGACACTCCGCCGATGATCTTGACTTTGACATATGTTGTCATGGTCATAACCCTGACCTCCGACAGGTTTTAGGTGGTGGTCGTCCTTCGTCAAAAAGTTATTAACAAAAAAAGTTTTAAAAATAACGTTTTATTTCTACTATATTTTTCAAAAATACTCAGAAATATTCGGAAAGTTTAATGGTATATAATAGCCTAACCCTAGGTTAGGTTATTATATACCATTGGTACCATGGTACATGATTAGATTAGTTTATTATATATACTCATATAATACAACTATATAACACAAGAATTTCCTGCTTTAAAATATGTTTGCTATTCGTGTACCGTAGGAAGATGAAAGTCTGAAGATGAGAGTCGTGCATCCCTTTGCAGGGGGCACGGAGGGTGAGAATCGCTTCGGGTGAAAAATGTAGTAGAAATAAAACATTATTTTTAAAACTTTTTTTGTTAATGACTTTTTAACGAAGGACGACCGCCTGAAACCTGTCGGAGGTCGCTCAGGGTCATAACCTTGGCAACATATGTCAAGGTCAAGGTCATCGGCGGGGTGTCCCTTAAGCTGAATAATTACCAAAATGTATTAATTATGTAGAGATACGGGACCAATCTTCGATAGGTTTTGGCAGTTGCTCGTTATTCATTAAAAAATTATTAACAAAAAAAAATTTAAGAAATAACGTCTTATTTCTGTACAGGGTGAGTCTGATAAAAAGTTCACCACGTTTTTCTCGAAAATGGTTAGAGATAGGGGAAACACTTATTATCAAAATTGTAGGATAAGTAAAGGGACATACTTTGATGATCTTGAACGTCCGCGGTTTTCATACTACCAATAAAAAAAGTGTTTTTAAATGGGAAGGAGTATTTTTTATTCCTTCCATCGATGGTGCTAAATAACTTTGCATTAGAGTATCTTTTGAAAATTCAATTATTGTCGGGATATAAGCAACAATAAGTCAAACTGTCCAAAATATTCACCGTGTTGATTGAGACATGACTATAGTCTTCTTGAAAAACTTCTTTCACTTTTGAATCGTGAAAGAAGGGGATTAATACAGAACCACCTTTACCGATCCGTTTGTTTGTAAATATTGACTTCTTGTTTTGTAGTTATACAAAAATTAGCATGTCCTCATATTCAGATTTGAGTTGAAATTGACAAGTACAAAGATCCTGCTGCGAGTAAAGTTTTTAAAAAATGTTTTATTCCATTGAAGAAGCTCTTGATATGTAATAATTTACGGTGAGATAAAATGCTACGCAAGTGGTTGATTTGTATGCTGCACGCTTTCCAAACCATCATTTTGTAAGAAAAGTATTTACGCGTTTGGCAAATCGAGTACGTACTATTGGAAGTGTTAAGGGTCAGTCAAAACAACAAAAACAAAATGTCATTGTTACAAATAAAAACGTGTCTATTGACGTATTGGCTGCAGTTATTATAAATCCACATGTCTCTACAAGAGATATTGCCCGCGATAGAAATATTAGCCAATCTTCAGTGTCACGCATACTCAGGAAAAAAAAGTTCCATCCATATTATATATCGGTACTCCAAGAACTCTCGCAGAATGATTTTAACATGAGGATCCACTTCTGTACATGGACTCAAAATAAATTACAAGATCTTAACTTTTTTCGATTTGTGTTATAGTTAGATGAAGCAACACTTAAGGGCTCGTTTATACAATCGATTTTGTAGCGTCACAATCGTAAGCGCCGTCCCATTCATATGGACTACTTTCTAGTACTACAAAAAAGTGTCGCGAATATGTTTATATGGGCCAATTCGTGGCGCTACAAAAAACATTGCGAATGCGTTCAGAGTACCTATTATGGAAATAATCGGAATGGATTCCGATCGGAATTATTCAATTATTCCCTAGATTTCTATTGTGTTTTCTGGGGAAAACGAAATAATTTTCCTATCGAAATCCATTCCGATTATTTCCATAATAGGTACCCAGATGGGCGAATTTGTAGTGTGACAGAGAAGCACTGCTGATGCATTCAGGCGAATCATTTCGTGGAGTGACAAAGAAGCATCACAGGTCCGTAATATTTGATTGACAGAATTACATATAACAAATTCCGTATAGTATCACAGATTTTTAGCACGCAGTTTTACGCTGTACGTTTACACATTACGTTTATACGTCAAAATAAAAAATAAAGTTTATTTATTGACTCATCCATCGTACATTGCATATTGTAGTCTTTAAAAGATTATCTGTCGTATAATCGTATATTGCATATTGTAGATTTTAAGAGAAAATTTTCTTTGTACCTCGGGAAAGAATGCCGCCATTGACACTGAACGCTTTATAATCGAAATAGAGACTCACTCTATTATCTGGAACACTAAATGTAGAGAATACAGTAATAAGATTTAAAAAAATGAAAGCATGGGAAGAACTGTGTACATTGTTCACGGAACACTTCGGAGACATAGACACTGCAGAAAAAAATCAAGCAGGTGAGATTTTGTTAAATTTTCAATTTTTTCTTAAACATTTAACATTTAACACCTAACATTTTCTCACTTTATATCTATAAAATGAAAAAATTATTCAATTATGAACTCATTCAAGTCAACATACATTGTTTATAAATAATCATTATTTGATGAATTATAATTCGAACACGATCGATAAGAATAAATTTAATTAAGCAAGAGAAATGCTTATTTTCGGTCTGAACAATTCGGTCGAAATTATAAATCAATAAATAATTAAATAATAAAAAACAAAAAACAAATATAAAAGTAAATAATAAAAAAATTAAATAAATAATTAAAGAATAAATTAATTTAATGATTAAACAATATAAATCAACCAATCTAATAACAAATTTAATATCTAGAGAATCATTATCATTCGGATTTTCAGAACAATTAACAACCGTATTCGTTTTATAGCCGTAGTTCTTCAACGTAAGTAGAAAAGTTTGAAAGATTCCTTCAACAGAGAACTGAATTTAATGAAAAAATCAAAAAGTGGTTCAGCCTCTGATTCAAACAGGAAATAATACGTCTATTTTTAACAAGTTTCCTTTCTAATCAATAAGCAAAACGAAACCTCCGAAGTCTTGAAAATCAGAATGATGAATCAGAAAATAAAGCAAATACTTCTCAAACAGTTACATCACCTAAAAAAAAGGAAAATATCAAAAGAGAAGTAAATGCTTGACGTTTTGGTTTCTAATATGGAGAAAAGGACAATGCTTTTACAAGAAAATAACAATAATGATAGGCTTTTTTTACTTTTTTGATGGAGCTATTAACAGGCACAATTTGCATTATTAGAGCGAAGTCAACCAACACTGGATGAGAACTTATTGGCGGAAAGAATTATTGGCATTTGATTAATTTAATTATTATTTTTTTAGGAATCTCTAACAACCGAGAGATTTCTTCGTTTTCTTAGAAGTGATTTTCCAAATTTAGTGGAAGATATTCTGCTGAAAGATAGGGCTCGAATGTGGCTTCAGTTAGATGATGCACCACCCCACTTCAGTATAAATACGAAGCAAGAGCTCAACAGAATGTTCTCAAACGAATAGATTGATAGAGGTGGTTCTGCGTTATTCCCTGCAAGATCGCTCGATTTAACATGTTTGAACTATTATCTTTGAGGAAGAGTAAAGGAGCTAGCTTATTTTCAATATCTTACCACTTCAGAAAATATAAAAGAAAAAAGAAAATATATTTTTCGTAGAATAATGATTCAAGAGTTATAAGAAATCTCTCCAAGCAAACTTTTCACAAAAACTACAGACATGTCTAGATCAACATGGTGAACATTTTTAACATTTATTGCCATGATAAAAAATTTGTTCCAAACTTTCAGTCTGACTTATTTTGGTTTATATCCCGACAATAGTTGAATTTTCAAAAAAATACTTTAATACAAAATTATTTAGCCTATTGAGCATCGATAGAACGAATAAAAAATACTCTTCCAATTAAAAAAAATTTTTTGTTGATAGTATGAAAACCAAAGATATTGAAAATTACTCAAGGTATATTCCCCTACTTATCATAAAATTTTGATAATAGGTGTCTTTCCCCTATCTCTAACTAATTTTATCTCTAATCTAATTTTCGAGAAAAACGTGACGTTTTTATGAGACTCATCTTGTATAATATTAAGAATCCCATACCTACCTTTGCTTACGAGGCATAACGATTTCCCGAGTGAAGCGTGGTCCACCCCACCTCCCCCCTGTCTAGAGGCGTACGATTTTCCACGCGAAGTAAGGTCCAACCCACCTCCCTCCCTGATAATATATGTTAAAGTCAAGATCATCGGGGAGTGACATCTATATGCATAATTACCCAATTTTTATAAAATAATTAAAATTATATTTTATTCAGTATTTTTATCATTCAGTATTTTAATCATCCTTTTTCGTTATAACAACATACTTTTTTCTAATATTCATTTATTTTTTATTGGTTTAACATAGTCACTATTGCAAAAATTGCAAAATAGTACAAAACTTTTCAACAGACGGCCTAATTTAATTTTACTCTATCTGCTCACGAGAGGTGATCCAATCATCATCGGACACTTTATACATGTATATACACTGAAAAAGATTCCTGTAAATTTACATGGAAATTACATGTTTATAACTGAAAAATTACCTAAATATGATTGGAAATTTATAATTTCCAGTAAATTTCCAATCATATTTCCGGTCATAAACATGTAATTTCTAAATTAATGTAAAATTACATGAATTTTTTCAGTGTATATTTGATACAAACACGCACGCACGCACGCACTTGCATGCATATATACATATATACATACAATAGTATACATAGGAGTATATTGAGTATGCGATAAAAGATTTTAAGGGGCGATTCCTCACATATAGGGATGGGCGATAATATCAATTATATCAATGTTTTTCTATAAAATAATCGATGATTTCAATCGATGTTATAGAATTAATTGATACATCGATGGACCTTTTATGACATCAATGTTGTTGCATAATATTATACTGTATGTAGTTTTTATCCAACTCTTGGGGCTATATTAGAATTCCTATCCAGGTATCAGTTTATCCTTGTTGTTCATCGATTGTTAAACAAGGTTAACACCTGAGAAGTATTCGAGTGGGAATACTCCTCAGGTGAACATGCCGTAAGAAACACACTAGTCGCGCCTTTTTGTTTTGAGCAATGAGATTGACACAACTCATAGTAAAACTGTCATGCTTGCATAACTGACGTTGCCAATAATGCCAATTGTCATTTTCCGGGACAAAGCTGTAATGTAAACAAACTTTCATTTCATCTGTGATTGCGTGCCTTTATGCATTATGCAACGTTAGGGTCATGGCACATAAATTAATTTAAGTAGTGAAACGTAAGCGGTAAGCAAATTGGCCAATTATATTAAAGACCATAAAATCATAATATAAGCAAGAGCCAATCCAATATGTTAATTTCCTTATTATAATACTTCCCATACAGCACCGATCGTTGCAAGAAACTTTCAGTAAGTTTCAAAATCATTTCGACTTTTCACATTTCATATGCAACAATTCTAAAAAAATTTTGAAATATGTCATATGAAATGTTGCAACAGAAATATTTTTGAAATTGTGTTCACATGAAAATAATTTTACAAAACTTTTAATCGAGTTATATCTGAAACATTTCATATGAAATAAGTTGCAAACCTTGCAATTGAGCTGTTTCTGAAATTTTTCACATGTAATAAATTTTAAATGTTTTAGTTGAGTTATTTCTGAAATATTTCACATGAAATCGTTTTACAAACTTTTCAATTAAGTTGTTTCTGAAATCTTTCACATGCAACAAATTACACATCTCCGCCAACAGAGAGCTCCGACGCATTTATTCGTAAACAAGAATCCTGGGCGAAAATATAAGCAGCGCAGCATTTCGTAAAGTGAGCTCCAAAATTGGGCTCCAAGGTGAAAGCACATAAAGTGTTTTTCAAAGCAAAGTTTTGTAATGATCCTAACAGAAATTTAATATTGGAAGGTAATGATCATTATACAATAAGTACTTCTTTTTAGTATTAAATGCACTATTATTCAATGCTTTTAACACTCAAAATAAATCATTTTCAGTGGATTAAATTAGATTTCTGTGAAAATATTCCTGTAATATTCCACACATTTCAGAATTATTTTAATAACCTCTTTCAGCAATATTTATAACATATTTCAAAAAGGTGTCAGATTTACCTCAGTTATTTATTATCAAGCATTCAGAAATGTTTCAGACGTATTTCGACAACTTTTCAGAGTACTTTTAGAAATGTTTCAAGTGCAAGAATCACGAATATTTTGTTATTCCAGAGCTGTCTCAGAGTTGTTGCAGAAACATTTTGCAATGTTTCTATAATAGCTCTGAGACAGCTTTGGGATAACAAAATGTCCACGATTCTTGCACTTGAAACATTTCTGAAATATCACTGAAAGGTTTCTGTGTTGTATGAGTTAACGTTTAAGTTTCTTACTGTTTAAATTTCATTGTTTAAGTTTTACTGTTTAAATTGTATGCTATGGCTCTTATGCGAAAGTCTGTGCTTGGGCTCTTAGTGTTATGTTTGTTCTTATCTACACATGAAAATTGTACATTATTCTTATTAACAATTGATCAACTGGATAGAATTTTATTTTATGTAATACAAGTAATGCTTAAGAACTAATTTTAATTCCAACTTCCAAGTTTATAATAATAAAAATCAATAAAAACTGTAAAAATCAGTATTCTTAAATAATTTTAGAAATTAAAAAATGCCTATTACGATCGAAGCTGGATCTTCGTTGCTTAAATAATTCAATCATGAATTACTAATATATATTAATACTATATATGTACTTGCATATATACCATATTGTAGTCCTTTCCAAACTGCTCGCCGAATTATTTTTCCGGATTAAATAAATGCAATTAAAGCTACTCTAGCAATCGCGAATTAAATTGACAAGCAATTAATAATTTGATGCTACCATCAAGCATCATATATTATAAAGATGTTAATATGTTAAAATTGTTAATAAATTTATTACGAGAAATATTACCTCGGCCGGGAGTCCCGCCGGGGGTTACGCTAAAAGTAGTTTCTTGAGAAGTAATTAATGAGTAATTAAAAATAATGAAAAGTTTTAAGACTAATTTCGAGTATTAACAATGAAAACGTGGTATTTTTATTGTTAATGTATTGCAGAATCGTAAGCATGGGTTCTCAGTAAGAGAAATCGAAGAAATTGAATTTCGTCGATTACAGCATTATCTATCATGAATCGAGAAAAATGTTTCAGACAAATCGTATGTGCTTTTAGCCAAAGATTCCGAATATGCAATAAAAAATAGGGGTTCCCAATTAAGATTTCAAACTTGCCCCCCTCACCAGGGGGAGGGGTGGTGGGGCTGATTTTAACATCAGTGTATGTCACCCTCGAAATGATGAAATATTGATTCTTAACATTTTTTCTTAGTGTGCTTATTTTTCAAGATATTTGAAAGTTTCAGGTTAAAAAATCATCCTATTAGTAATTCAAGATTGAATTATTTAAGCAACGAAGATCCAGCTTTGACTGTAATAGGCATTTTTTAATTTCTAGTATTGATTGTGTTTCTCATATAAACGATCTAAAATAAAGATATTGTTTAAATAATTTTATTTGTTTATTGAAAAAAAATTGATTTTTATCAACGTCTCTATTTTTCTTTGATGAATCGAATAATTAAAAATCGGTGAGCATAATCAATTATTATAACAATTATTATAAGATCAATTAATAATCAATTATTATAATATTGATGTTTTTCTTAAACATCGCCCATTCCTACTCACAAATTCAAGACGAAAATTTCATATAATTATATGTTGAAATAGCTTAATTTCAAAGATATTGTTAAAGTTGAAGAAAAAACTTCTTTTTAAAAATTTCGATAATCACTCGAATTATTTTGATATAATTTGTATGTATTATATATAAAGTACTTGATACTTTGTACGTGTATAAAGTTTTATTAAAATAACTTGAATGGTTTTTTATATTAAAAAAAAAACGAAAATTGTAACACCCAGTAACTTTTTCAAACTAAGCCGTTTCGAACATAAGGTCATATAAAGTTTTTATCTTAAATTTTCTGTGAGGAATCAATCATTATTCCTTAAAATTGTTTACTTAGTATTACTTAGAATACACTCTGTGTGCGTGCGTGCCCTCGCGTGCGCGCGCGCGCGCGTGCGTGTGTATGTACAGGGTGTTTGATAAGTAATGATAAAACTCTGGCATAGGGATAGAGCGGATTAAACTGAGTTGAAAGGTCCTCTACCATTTTGCAATTTGTGCAATAGTTAACAAGATATTAATTCCTAAAAATCATCGAATATTACTTTTCAATAATGTTTTACTGAAGTACTATGAACTTTACAAAAAAATAAGAACAGACAAAAATTGTATTTTCTTCTCGCAGAATTCTAAGAATTTTTTCAGAATTTATTATTAACTTTTTAATACAGTATTTTCTTATTGGCAAATATTTTTACTAACATGAGAAAATGCGATACTACAAAATTCTCAGAACTCTATGAGAAGAAAAACAATTTTTTTGACACATGCTATTTTTCTGTAAAGTTAATATTACTTGAAATATTATTAAAAACTAATATTCGACGATATTTAGTAATTAATATCTTGTTAACTATTGCGAAAATTGTAAAATAGTACAGGACTTTTCGACTCAATTTAGTCTGCTCGAGATACCTATGCGAGAATTTTATCGTTACTTATTAAACATTTTGTACATTTATGTATACATTAGACCGACGAGGAACAAAAAATTTTTTTTTATTCGGTCTCAGCTCAAAACAGCTTTTATTCATGTCAAAAGAACACCCTTAAATGTTTATTAAAAAATATTAAGATATTTAGAGGTCGCTGTTAAACGATTTTTAAATAAAAATCACGATTTTCCTTAATGCATGTTCGATTTGATGCAAAAATAACTTAATCCGGATTTTAAATGTGATACTATATGTTTTTTTGGTCGTTGAACATGATGCAATAATTTATTTAGCTCTACGCCTTAAGAAATATAGCCCTATTAATGTGAAAAAATGATCGAATTTCGAGTCGAAAATCGATTTTAGTAAGATTTCAAGTGTTTAAATAAGTCGTTACTCCCTTCAAATTGTAGGTCTGTTCACCCTGAAAAAATCCAGTTAAAATTTTCGCGGGACCTCCTACAGACCTTTAAATGTTGCACTTAACTGGATTATAAAATATTTTAAGGATTAAAAAAATTTTTTTTATAAGTTTTAAAGTATGTAGCTTTGTGGTTTTGACATCTTCAAATCAAATGCCTCAATTTCATAATAAAAATTCTTTATTAGAAAATGAAATGCGCACATAATACAAAAAAATACGATTTAATTAAATGAAATAAATTAAATATATATATCAAATAAGGACAAAAGTCTCCCATCATGTTCAAAACAGAACAGAGCGAATGTTGAAACAATTCGCAAGGTTTAATACAAAAATTTGCAAGATTTAGTACGTAAATATATCGTCCGGAAATTTATTTGTATTAAAACAATGTAATACAAGGGTATATGAACAAAAGCCGGATTAGTTCCTAAAACATAATCATATTTTAAATAAAATAAAATAAAATAAACGTTTCGACCAAACAATTAGATCATTATCAATGTACCCGTAAATATAAAAATAGTTCCATAAAATAGTAATAAATTCGCAAGTTGAACAATTAATATTCTAACGACTATGAATACATATAATTAATCTAGTTATATAAAATAACTATATATATAATAAAATAACTATGTATATGATAAAACGCAATTGAATGTCCGAAACCCGTTCCCTCTTTTCACCCCATCAATGTCACTCGGTGTTGAATACATAATTGACAGAGACGTCGAACAATTAGCTTAGTGTTAAAACTGATTAGCCGAATGCAATAGTCGTCTGTTCATGACATCTTCAATAGAAACTTAAGATAAGAGATATACATATACAGTAGTGTGAAAATTATAAGTATATACGAGGTGTGATCAAAAAGTAAGGTGACTTTTCATTTTTATAAAAAAATATTCATTTATTCATCCAAAATTATGTTATCCCCTTCAAAATAAT
>NW_017297081.1:57687-71317 GCF_001594075.2 Trachymyrmex cornetzi
CACATAAAAACAACACATGCTATATAGTCAAAACTGTGAACATATGATCGTGACGAGTGTACCAACACAACAAAAAAAAAATTTTGAAATTAGAGTGTACAGAGCGCGCGAAATTCAAAAAGTCACCTTACTTTTTGATCACACCTCGTAGTACAATAAAAAATACAAATGTCGAAATTTTTATTGAATCTATGAGTGTATAGTATACGAGGGTCGTCTGAAAAGTTTTGAGCATCATCATGAAGATGGCGTTACTCGTCAAAGCCATTCTGGTATTATAATCGTGATACTTACGAAAGATATCTGTAACAATTGTGGCCACTTTGGACGTTCAGTTCTTGTTTGACAATCATTTGTGTCGTCATTTTGTAAAAATGGAAAAAATTGAATATCGTGCTATAATTAAATTCTTGCATTTGAAAGGCAATACGTCTACGCAAATTAAAGCCGAGTTGGACGCTGTTTACGGGGACTCCGCCCCATCATTTGCAACCGTGAAAAGATGGGTAGCTGAATTTAAACGTAGTCGTACCAGCTTAGCTGATGATGAGCGTTCGAGACGGCCAACAACTGTGACCACCACCGATAACATCGAAGAAATTCATCAAATGATAATGGACAACCGTCGAATATTAAGATTAAGGAGATAGCAAAGGCTGTTGGCATATCAAAAGAACGTGTTTGTCATATATTGACTGAAGAATTAGGCATGCGTAAGTTAACCGCGCGTTTGGTACTTGTTCACTCTGGATCAAAAACGCATTCGAATGAACATTTCTAAGGCCCTGTTGGAGCGGTTTAAGCGAAACGAGTTGGATTTTTTACGTCGATTAATAATGGTTGATGAAACTTGGGTCCACCACTTCACTCCTGAAACGAAAGAACAATCAAAACAGTGGGCTGCGAAGGGTGAACCTGCTCCGAAGAAAGCGAAGACGGTTTTATCGGATAAATATTTATCTGGAATAAATAGATATCTGCAATAAATCAGTCTAATTTAAAAAATTTAAAAAAAGGAACAGAAAACTGCTACGTCCACGTTGTTGTTCCTGGGTTACGCTAAAAGTAGTTTTTTGAGAAGTAATTAATGAGTAATTAAAAATAGTGAGAAGTTTTAAGACTAATTTCGAGTATTAACAATGAAAACGTGGTATTTTTATTGTTAATGTATTGCAGAATCGTAAGCATGGGTTCTCAGTAAGAGAAATCGAAGAAATTGAATTTCGTCGATTACAGCGCTATCTATCATGAATCGAGAAAAATGTTTCAGACAAATCGTATGTGCTTTTAGCCAAAGATTCCGAATATGCAATAAAAAATAGGGGTTCCCATTTAATATTTCAAACTTGCCCCCCTTCACCGCCCAGGAGGCGGTGTGGGGGGGCTGATTTTAACGTCAGCGTATGTCACCCTCGGAATGATGAAATATTGATTCTTAACATTTTTTCTTAGTATGCTTATTTTTCGAGATATTTGAAAGTTTCAGGTTAAAAAAATCACCCTGATTAATAAAAAAACTTTTTTGGAAAAAAAAGTGTAATAAGCAGGAATCGAACCCGGGTCGATGATTGGTAGTCCACGACTGAGCGCGTGAGCTCCGCCGCCTTCTCGACAATGGGTTTAACGCGACCGGCATATACGGAACGGTGTAAACTTTAAACCGGTTTTTCTCGAAAACGGCTGAGAGTTGGGTCGTATCTCTTTGCCAAACTCTATTACTAGAATACTTTAACATATATAAGCCTTTTCAAAATCGAGTAACACCTCGCACCCTCCCCTTGTCAGACTGAACAATTAACTTCCAGTAGTAGTAGTATTAGTAGTAGTGAGGAGGATTTTTTTTGTGATATAGACAAAAAACTGAGATTAGTGTGACACCAGTCGTTCAAAGCAATATTGAAGTACTTTCATATTTAGAAAATAAATCTAAAGAAATAAATATTCTTAATTTGTATCCACATGTCAAACAAATTTTTTTGTGTATAATACATCATTGCCATCATCAGCGCCAGTAGAGCGCTTTTTTAGTTGTGGACAACAAATTCCACGTAGAAATCGATTATCAGACAAAATGTTCGAAAAACTTTTGTTCTTAAAAAATAAAGATTTATAAAAATATGGAATCGCGTTTTTTGTATCCTAAATCGTTTTACTACCTAATATTTACTTAAAAACAAAATTATTTTAAAAATTATCTAGATAACATTTTTTTAAATTTTATCTTTTATCTAGATTAATGTAAAATTAATCATCTTTATCTTATCTAGGATACATTTTTGTGTAATTTATCTTATCTATATCTAGATAATTTTTAATTATCTAAGCGCAACATTGATTATGGTATAATTATGTACATGCGTAATTATGTTGACTCTTATGTGCCCTTAGTATCTTTTTATTGTTTTTGAAATTCTAAGAGTCCTGTACTTTCTGTATAGTTGATTTTAATTTAATTTTCTAGTAAAAAATTTTTTATTATCAAATTGAGGCATTTGATTTGAGGATGTCAAAACCACAAAGCAATATACTTTAGAATTTATAAAAAAATTCTTTCTCTACCCTTAAAAACGTTTTATAATCCAGTTAAGTGCATATCTTTTAAAGATCCTGTAGAAGGTCCCGGGAAATTCCAACTGAATCTTTTTCTGGGTGAACAGACCTACAATTTGAAAGGAGTAACGATTTATTTGAACGCTTGGAACCTTGCTAAAATCGACTTTTAATTCAAAATTTGATTATTTTTTCACATTAATAGGGCTATATTTTTTAGCTATATATCGTAGAGCTAATTAAATTATTGCATCGTGTTCAGCGACCAAAAAAAAACAAACAGTACCACATTTAAAGTCCGAATTAAGCCATTTTTGCATTAAATCAAACATGCATTAAAAAAAATCAAAACTTTGATTTAAAAATCGTTCACTAGCAATCTCTAAATCTCAATATTTTTAAATAAAAATTTAAAAGTGTTTTTTGGTATGAAATGGAAGCATTATTAAGGCCGATTAAAAAAAATTTTTTTTTCTTGTCAGCTAATACACACGTGCGCGCGCGTGCACCACACACACATGCGCGCGCGCGCGCGCGCACACACACACACACACACACACACACACATACGTATATGTATATACATATATATATAATTATAATCACATAATGCTGCGTTTGAAGAGACATCGAATGTTGTAGGTACAATTTATAATGAGTTTTAATATACATATTTCGATAGATTCGCTATTAGACTAGTGTCCGAAGGTTTTCAAATTTCGACAACTTTAACAAGTAGTTAGATGATTCCGTATAGTAGAGAATAGTAGAATAATAGAATCGCCACAGATTAAGAATAGTCATCTCGCTAATCAGAAACTGATTAGCTTTTGAAGATGAACATCCACAAGTATGACTTGTATATCATCAATTCTTACATAGTATACTGGGAGAATAGAATATGAGGGGTGACCATAGTGATCGATGCTTCGGGTCAAATGGTGCACCAAGCAAGCACCACCTTCTTAAACGGAACGAAGATTGCTCGATCCGGATCGCTGTAAATGACAATTATTCTTGATTAAAATATAAATGAAGCATTTATTACTTCCAATTTAATTAAATATATTCTACATAACATATATCCAGAAAAGTTACTTTTTAAAAGTAACAAGTTACAGTTACTTGAGTTACTCGTTGCCGATTTTTAAAAGTAACTCGTTACAGTTACCGTTACTTGAGAAAGTAACTTTTTATTTCTTTTCCGTTATTTTTTAAAAATCGACGACCACCAATCACAACAGAGGAACTTTCTAGAGTTCCTAGAAAAACAGAGTCAGGCCATCGGCTCATGTTTTCGATTGATTCATGTTAGCTTGCCCTCACCATGGCAGCACGAATCACAATGTAAGAAAATGGTACGCTTATTAAAAAACTTATAGACATAAAATAACGCAAAACATTCTATATTGATGTATCTCATATTATAGGGTGCTTTCCAGAAAGAACATAATCAGACACTGTGTAACACAGTGAATTGTTTCATCCTTGTTTAACGTAGGCAAATAACAAGGATGTAATGATACGCTGTATTACACTGTGTCTGTGTGCTTGCTGGAAAGCACCCATAATCATAAAGAGATGTTATAATTGTAAAGAAATAATACAGTTATGAAGAAATACAATGTTTATATAATAAAAATGTAAAATTTCAAGTGAAAACATAGTTTCAAACAACAATACGGCCAATATCAAATATGTTCAGCTCACACCTTCGCAAAGGAAAGGTGTTCTTATAAAAATTTTTCACCGTTTTTAGACCTCATATGGACCGTTTTTAGCCCGTTTTTAGCCCGTTTTTAGCCCGTTTTTAGCCCATTCTTACTCGTTTCTTGCACTCGCAAGCACTCGCAGTGTATCATAAAGGAACGATAATGAGTATACACGAGTACGCAATGAGTATTTTTGAGGAGATTGTCCGTTTTCAATACTCGTTTTTCCGCTGATGAACGACAAACGTATACGCGAGTATTTTTGAGTGAATCGTCCGTTTTCAATACTCGTTTTTCCGCTATGTGTATTTTTGAGTGGATTGTCCCTTTTCAGCTGATGAGTAAGAATACGTTAATACGACGTTTCTCTTTACTCGTACATTTACTTATCATTTATTAATTACCATATCGTACGATTTCAAATAAATTAAAATAGAATTTATATAATAATTCATTATTTATTATACGTTGTGTGTGTGTGCATACACATCAGAGTTCTAGTTTAATCTATCACGTCCCTTAATTATTTTTGGGATTAGGGTAATCACATTAAATATAAAATATATTTAGAAAAAAGTTGTTTAATTTGAAATGATTTACCTAATCTGCATGCAAATGTATTAAAATAGACTTGTCAAAATATTAATAGTTTTGCCGGTATGCCAGCCAATTAGCGTGATGATACCGAAAAGTGAAGAAAAACCTCTCTTTCTCCATGAGCCGTTGCCTGATACTGTAAGCCCATCGTTGTTATCGTGCTTGATAGACATCAGTTTTTCCTCTTCAGCTGCTTTTTTCATACATAAAGTGCGCACACATGCGGTAGCAATTGCAATATTGGAAACGATCTTATCATACGTAACTTGAAAAACCGGCTTTGGAAGGTCCATAAAAGCACAAAACTTTTTGATCCCATTGATGTCGATGCCTAACAAGCGCATTGCATAAACAATACGTGTATTGATTTCATATGCACGGTCATTTATTAGTGGGCAACTGTTTATTGGATTATCGCCACAATTTTTACAGGTTACAATGATTTTAGAGCCGAGCTCACGCCTGCTCCCCTCCGAAAATGACACCTCACCTTTGCACTCTTTACATATTACAACTTGTGAAAGGGCAGTAAAAACAGTGACAAAATTCACGAATCGATAGCCGAAAAGAGTCATCTACATCCCTATCACACTTATCATCATCCAGTTTCAGTTTTTTCGACGACGTGCTAACGAACTCCGAACCGCACTCAAATGAATGACGGTTAGGCGGGCATCTATTTCCGATTTTGCTTCGTCTATGCGCTGTACTTCGATTTTTACTGCCTTTACGGCCTGCATACAACTTATCACTCATATTTCACTACTTTTCACTGATAAATAGAGTCAAAATAATAGCACAAACACGGAACTACAACTCGAACTGCAGCGTACAGCTGATTGACGAAACACGTGCTCTCACAGTGATAAAGACGTAGTATTCAGTCTATAATAATGGTTTTATAGTATGTAATGATATCTATGACTCAATTTTAAAGTATATTCTCGACGATCGGTAAGTTAGAGGCGTTTTTATGTGCGCGAGATTAAAAAATGCAGCGTCGACGATACAATCGAAATTTGCTATTTTTACGCTTCGGAGTTGTTACAGAAAAATTAATTTTAAGAATACTTCTAAGTTGTTTTTATACAAGGACGTTATTGATTATGAATCTAGGGATGTTTTAGCGTATTTTAAGCCAACAAAAAAAATGGAAAAAAAAATTTCAAACAGATATAACAATTCGTTTTTAAATCAATTCGTTAATCATTCAAAATCAAAATATGTAAAATGTTAATGTCTAATGTCTTTTTGAGGTGCGTGCGTGCGTGCGTTAAGTTACACAATTTGAAATTAATTTTATGACATTACGTCGAATTTAATGTATTTATAATTAAAAAGTATATTTGTGTACATATACATAAAATTTAATATATTTTTCATGAAAATTTATGAAATTTAATGTACTTTTCATAAAATTTTATTAAAAGTACATTAAATTATATAAATTTAATGTACACGTTCATTACATTTAAGTAACTACTGTAATTTAATTTTCAGTTAAATCATTCATTATTTTTAATTTCGTTCATAACCACAAGCTTCATTTACATGTAAAGGAAGCTCGTGGTTACATTTCTAATAATGTACTGTATAATAATTATAACCTTTCATATAAGAGATACATAAGTAAGCGAATATCGATATATGAGTTGTGTGGCTCAGTGGAAAAGTGGCAGCCTCGTAGAGCAGACTTGGAGACCAGAGCCCCTATTCTGTAACTGTTTACACGCCTACCGATAGTTGTCGGTGTCGTTGCGCAGATATTTTATATAGTAAAAAAGCTGCGCAACGACACCGACAAATGTCGGTAAGCGTGTAAAACAGTTACAGAATAGGTACCCTGAGGCCCTATTCTTGAAAAGTATCGCATACGAAAAACTAGGGAAATACTATAGTGTACGTAACATATACTATAGTATTTCCCTAGTTTTTCGTATGCGATACTTTTCGAGAATAGGGGCCTAGGCCTCGGTTCGAATCTCGACAGGAGCGGAGCTGATTTTCTCGTGCTATCGGTTATGCCTTACGACGAATAATTTCGAGTGGTGAAAACGTGCAATGTGAGTAACGAATGCTAAATGAGTATTTTACACTAGTATAAGTTTTTTCACTCAAATTTACGTTTTTATCACTCAAAAATACTCATAATGTATACGTTTTTACCACTCAGATATACTCGTGTCCTGCATGAGTGCAATCCGTTTTAACCACTCATTTTTACGGAAAAGTTCCTGTTTGCGACCAAAAACGGAGTCATACTCACTGAGTAAAATGCACCACTCAAATTAACCATTCGCTCGGGCTAAAAACGGGCTAAAAACGATGAAAAATTTTTATAAGGGCGCCGATGGGAGATCATGAAATTATCACAAATAATAACAAATAATTGTAAAGCAATCACTAATATTTGTATTTCGCGCCTTCGCGCGAAATGGCACCGCGACATGCGTTCCCGTTGTTTCATTGGTCAGAGACTTCACGCCACCCGATTGGCTGTGTGTGTGACGACGACGCACCCGTGTGGGCAGATAAATATAATAGTTTCTTGTTGTACAATAATAAAAAGGACTGTTCCCCGATACTCAGACCGTCGTCTCATGGTATTACCCTTTTATACCCTCTACCTATATAAATTACTTATTATATCTCTCCTGTTATTCCTGCCATCCGAAATATCTTACAGCCCTCAGAAGTGGGATATATCTTCCATGTGTTACGTCGTTCTGAGTCAGCCATTTTCTTCAACCGCGCCGGTTCTCTATTCTCTGACCGCGTCGCGTTTAATGCCCGCTTAACAAAAACCTTTGTTAGCGGTTTTGCCTTCACCTCCGTATCGAGTGAAGTTCTAGTAGTTGCTCGGCATCCGTCGGACGCTGCTTTAGATTATCGCAACGGAACCTTAACCGTGTCGCGTTTGCCGCCATTTTGGCTTTGTTCATTACTGCGACACATTTTAATTGTGCTGCGTTTGTTGCCTCCTTGGCTTCTGCTCAACGCTGCTTGTGGTTCGAACCACAATACCGGACGCATGAAGCGCGAAGAGATTGAGCGACTTTCGATAGTCCAGCTAGTCGCCGAACTTAAAGAATACGGGCTTGCCGATTAGCCCTAATCCAGTGATTTGTGTTGACACGTTAAGTTCCTACGAGGAAAACCCGTCTGATACGAGAGAAGTTTCAACTTAGAAAGCGTTAGCTCTGAACATCAATCGACAAGTGCCGGTACCAGTGCTGACAAGGTTAGGATGAATTCCGATTCGTCAAGTTCTCTGGAAGCTACCGTAAACTACTTATGGAAAAACTCCAGCAGCAACAGTCCATTTTGGATCAGTTACTCAATCAAAAACCAGTAGTTTTCCAGCCATGTGTTCCGAATATAGTGCCAAATTTATTGTACGGCCCGCCGGACAGCTCACAGTCTAGCGTGCCAGGGTAGTCAACCCCTTTCGCCTTTTAAGTCTGTGGGATACTCAACGTCAGCCCTTAGTGGCCAAACGGCTCATTTTACTACCAGTGCTATACCTAACTCAACCAATTGGCAACCGCCAATTACTGCTACTGGAATGCCGACAGATCCTCCCGGCGGTTATCAGACTTCGTCGGTGTTAGCCGCTGTTCCGACAGCCCAGGCGATTAGGCCCACTTCTCCGAATTTTGGCCCACTTCTCCGAATGTGGCCCACTTCTCCGAATTAGCGCCCAGGCTGGAGAGATCCGCTCTAAACCTAAGTAGGCTCCTCCCAAATCTGGGAGGACTTAATAATAAAGTAAGAAGGCTTTATGCCCAAGTGGTGTCTTCAATAGCACTCTATGGGGCCCCAGTCTGGGCCTATGAAATCAACAGGAATAGGAAAACCATACAAACCCTACGGCAGACGCAGAGGAGAATGACAGGAAGACTTATCAGGGCCTATAAAACAACCTCTCTGGTTGTAAACACGGCCCTGGCAGGAAAGCTCCCATTTGAATTGGAAGCGAGACGGCAGGAAGAAGTATACGAGAGGATTTCAGAAATAAGGAGAGTTACACCAGTTAACACTCCAATATCAAAAAACATGATAGACACGATCAAGGAAGAAACCAAAAAAAAGTTGATAAGAAATTAGAAACTGTGGATGGGTGACATGGAACAAGGGGAGGATGCCATCATAGGAGCCATCGGGGAACAACTGAGTGGCTGGCTGGAGGCAAGGGTGGGTCTCCTTCCGAGCGACGCAGATCCTAACGGGGCACGGCTGCTTCGGAAGATATCTGTGTCGCATCGGGAGGGAGACCACTACTAAATGCTGGCATTGCGAGGCGACAAATGACTCGTCCAGACATACACTGAGGTATTGTGGGTGGCACCCAGTTGGACACGGCTCAATTGGACACGAACCACTCACAGCGCTTGAGACTACAAAGCTCCTAAGCACTATGTGTCGCTATGATTGGTGGTGTCCAATCGAGCCGTGGTCAATCGGGATCACCCCAGGTATTGTCCGGCATGGGAAAGGGAAAGAGCAGCTCTTGTGGAAGTCATGGGCCCGGATCTGACGTGGAGCTCGATTATTAGGACCCTAAGGATGGAAGAGGGCAAAACAGCCTTCCTAACTCACTGCGAGTCGGTGATGACCAAGAAAGAGGCGGCAGAGAGAGCGCGAGAGGGTGTGGTCATACCCTCGGCTCGTGACGCGGGCGGTTTAACTAGGTAGGATATTAGAATACGAAAACACCAGTTCGTAGTGTAGGTAGTACTTGAGACAGATGAGCCCAAAGGGCCAATACGGGTAGTACTTGAGACAGATGAGCCCAAAGGGCCAATACGGGGAGGGGATTTGTGCGGGAATGCGGGCAAGAGCACAAAGGGACAGGAGGGATCACCGGATTGACTAACGGGGCGGTGAAGGGTCTAACCCGACGAGCGGGTAATAGAGCCCCGACACCAACCACGGGGAGGGGTATCTTCTCCATCTTTAACTTAGATGCCCTTTCCCGTGGCCTTGACTCGAACGCGAAAATAGGAGACACACAGCCGCACCGGCTAGCGGGGCGGCTGGTCTCAAAAAAGCGACAACATCGTAGGGCTTCGAGGCCAAGCCAGTTACGACTGGCCCTCAAAGGAAGACCCATGGGATCGAGGGCGGGGGCCCGAGGTCCCATCGAGATGGGTATATGGGGAAGAGAGGATGTGTTGCCGGCGTCTTCACACTCTCATGTATATATGGTAGGTTATTCACAATAACAGTGCGAGGGCCCATCCGGAAGTACTACTGTTGCAAAATTCCCGGATGGGTCCCTTTCGTCCGGGTTAGGTACGCCCGCATGGGTTTTAGTGGGTAGGCTCTCCGAGGCAGTACCCTCGGAGAGAGAGTCCCACATATCCCGTCCCCCTCCCCCAAGGGGGATGGAAATGCGTAACGCATTCCCCCTGCGTCACAAAAAAAAGCGATTACCTTACTCGCCTCCCAAATTCCACAGTTTAACGGATTGGAAGAAGATGAAGTTGACGTGTGGATCCGCAAGATTGAATTCATCGCCTCCGCGCATGGTGTTAGTGACAGCGTCAAGCTTTTAGCTGCCGATAGAAGAAAATTTAAATATTTTAGCTAAAACGTTATCGTTGTTACGTCAACACTCGTTTGAAATAAATCTTTCGAAGTGTCAATTCCTTAAAGTTAAGGTTGAGTACTTAGGATACCTTGTATCGGAACAGGGTATCACTTTGAGCGAACGACATGCGGAAGCCGTCGACAAGTTTCCCGTTCCCCGGAACGTTCATGAATTACAATGATTTTTAGGCCTTGTTATTTATTTTAGAAAATTTGTACAAGGTTTCGCCGAAATTGCTAAACCGCTTTATACGCTCTTGAAAAAGTCCTCAACGTTTGACTTCGACGCCAAATGCATTACCGCTTTCAAAACTTTAAAGTCCGTTTTAATGTCATACGCAGTATTACTCTACAGTCAGCGTCGGGAGACCGAATTGCACACCGACGCCAGCGCCATCGCTCTTGCTGCAATCCTCTTGCAGAAACAAGACAGTAGCTTGTGGGCTCCGGTAGCATATTATATCCAATCAACAAACTCAGCAGAAAGTCGTTATCATTCTTTTGAACTCGAGATACTCGCGATAGTCAAAGCAACTGAACGATTTCATGTCTACCTATACGGTCCCTATCCCGTTCACTATACTTACCGACTGTAATGTTTTCGTATTTGCTATTAATAAAACCAATTTAAACCCTCGTGTCGCGTGTTGGACACTTAGGCTACAAAATTATGATTTTAAGTTAGTCCATCGTAAAGGAACTAAGATGGCTCACGTCGACGCACTGAGTCGCGTAGTCGCGTCAATTAATCCCCTACCGTTAGAAAAAGAGTTGCAATGCAGACAACTCGCTAATCCTGCCGTACAAGCGATTGCCCTCCATCTAGAGGAGTCAGAACATGATAAGTTCGAATTGATTGAAGGTCTTGTTTATCGCAAGAAACAGGTTTAAAATTTTATGTACCGACCCGAATAGTCTCTAATATCATTCGAGTCTATCATGATCAAAGTGCGCATTGTGGAATTGAAAAGACAGTAAAAGGAATCTGTGATAGTTACTGGTTTCCGTCTATAAGAAAGAAAGTGTTGAAACCATGTAGACAATTGCCTAGTCTGTTTATTATATAACGCTTCTCCTAGCGTCAAAGAAGAAGAGCTTCAATTTCTGGACACTCCGTCGCTTCCCCTGCACATCGTGCATACAAATCATTTCGGTCCTATAACAAAGGCAAATAATGGTGCCAAACACATTCTT
Source organism: Trachymyrmex cornetzi (assembly GCF_001594075.2). Taxonomy (NCBI): domain Eukaryota; kingdom Metazoa; phylum Arthropoda; class Insecta; order Hymenoptera; family Formicidae; genus Trachymyrmex; species Trachymyrmex cornetzi. Next base: position 69,333 of record NW_017297081.1, read on the forward strand.
ATTTTAATCGATGCGTTTACTAGATTTACGTGGCTTTTCCCTGTGAAGACCACGAGTTCGAAGGAAACAATTCAGTATTTAGTTTCGGTATTCGACCTATTTGGCAACCCGTCAGAATTGGTTTCCGCTAGAGGTACCGCTTTCTCGTCGTATGAATTCGCTAATTTCATACGAAATAGAAATATAAATCATCATTTGATAGCCGTTGCCGCGCCTTGGGCTAATGGACTAGTGGAAAGAGTCAATAGATTTTTAAAATCTTCTCTTCGTAAAGTTATGGAAGAGCTAGCCAATTGGCCAGACAAGATAGGCGATATACAGTATGTCATTAATAACACTTTCCATTCTTCCATTAAAGCCTCGCTGTCTAAATTACTATTAGGTTACGATAAACGCAACCATCTAGATTCGAGTTTAATTCGATTTCTGAACGATCTAGCGAAGACTACCTTGGTAGCTGAAATCCTCGAGGAGACCCGGAACAGAGACGGCGACATAGCAATAAAAGCGTCGGACAAACTCAAACAATACAACAAATTATACTATGACAAGCATCATAAAACACCCTTTTTATACATATAAGACAGGAGATTTTGTTTTGATTCGCGATTCAGTAGTTAAACCGGGAGAAAATAGAAAGCTAAAGCCAGTTTATAAAGGTCCATACTTGGTTACCAAAGTTCTTGACAAAAACCGTTATGACATTCAGGACATTCCAGGTTCTCCCATCACTCAGAAACCGTATAACTCTATCCTGTCGCCCGATAGGATTAAACTATAGATAAAACCAGTTCAAATTGGTTAGACTAGTATTAGCTTGCCATTTCTGTAATAATGCATACCTCCGTTAATTAAGATTACATTAGTATTATAAGTTTACGTCAATATTATAAATTTACGTTAGTACTATAAGGCTGCGTTAATTAAGAAATTACTTTATATACGCCAAAAATTTATTATTTGTTGTTTAGAACACGTCAATTTTAGTTTATTTGTGTTATGAGTATAGCAATCAATCCAAGTCCGTTCATGTACCATTTCAGTTATACATATTTGTTCAAGATTCATGAGGCAAACGATGCTCGAGGACGAACACCGTTTGCAGGCTGGCCAAAGCTGTAAAGCAATCACTAATATTTATATTTCGCGACTTCGCGCGAAATGGCGCCGCGATATGCGTTCCCGTTGTTTCATTGGTTAGAGACTTCATGCCACCCGATTGGCTGTGTGTGTAACGACGACGCACCCGTGTGGGCAGATAGATATAATAGTTTCTTGTTGTACGATAATAAAAAGGACCGTTCTCCGATACTCAGACCGTCGTCTCATGGTGTTACCCTTTTATACCCGCTATCTACAATATTATTATTATTATCATTATTATTATTATCATCATTGTTATTATTTATATATACCTATCACAGAAATGTTTCTTGTGTCCTTTTCTGTTGATTTGTGAACTGACAAGGCGGAACAGGTCCTTGATCAGCACAAAATGTCGCGCTATCGTCCTCCACGTACAACAGGTTTACGTGTCTGCTCTTCTTTCGGTCCGCGAGTCGTATCGGCACAATCCCCTTCTCGATAGCGTAGACATTAATGGAAATGTCATTAGAATTTTCAAATTTCCTAATTTGGCTCAATGTCATTGGAAATTCGATGCCCGCGTGATTTAGAACTGTGGAATAATGCGGATAGGAAGGTATCCTTTCCACATGTTTTGGAGCTGGATGCAGAGCGGCGACCACCGACCACGCAAAACATGCATCGCCCGCAGATTGTACGTTGATCACCGCTCTCTTTAACATAATTTCTCGCGGGTGTTTGATGTGACATCCCGCGCGCAGAGGATTGTGCTTATTCGCGTTCACCGCCAAATTTAGTATCGAGGTGTGATCAAAAAGTAAGGTGACTTTTCATTTTTATAAAAAAATATTCATTTATTCATCCAAAATTATGTTATCCCCTTCAAAATAATCCCCCTC
>NW_017297081.1:72351-79505 GCF_001594075.2 Trachymyrmex cornetzi
ACAACAAAAAAAAAATTTTGAAATTAGAGTGTACAGAGCGCGCGAAATTCAAAAAGTCACCTTACTTTTTGATCACACCTCGTACGCGACAGTGCCCATTCGCGTTCTTGAAATTCTTCCAACGATGCTAGGGCTGCGTTCAGAAACTTCACCTTGCGGGTGATTGCTAGGAGTTTATGTGAGTGAAATGATAGGGATAAGGTACCCTCTCTGGCGTGTACATTTCTGAACGACCTAGCCGGAGGAAAATGGCGGAGCGTAAAAAACAAGCGCTTGATATATGTACTAGCTAGTAAACTTTCTATTATATTATCTTAATTTCAGCGAAACATGTAAACATATACATGATATGACTAATTTAATTAATCATTTTGATACATATTGTACGGGAGTAGTACACCATTCTTTATGCATTGCCGAAATTAAGATAATTTAATAGACACTTACTGACACTTACTAGTTAATACGCGTATCAAGTGTTCCCGTAAACAAGGTCAATAACCTCTAATACTAAATGTTTTGTGCAAATAAATGCAATCAAGTTAAACATTATATTCAATTAATTATAATTACGTTTAAAGATAAATATTTTTCAAACAAATTGATTTATCAAAGAACACTATACAGTTATTACACTTTAACGGGACTTCATACGCAACATGACGAAAAAACCTTTATTGTGCTTCATCGTGAATTATAATCGATCGAAGTAAAATATTTTTACTTACTTCTAGGATTCCATAATATAATTTGATTTTCATTATTAAATTGCATTAATAAATTGTTATTTGTAGCCATGGCTGCGTTCAGCAGACTCAACAGTTTTGCAACCGTTTTGTGATTCTTCGCTGAGATAGAACTATTCCTTTAAATCTAAAAATATAATTCAATCAGTGCGATGAATCACAAAACGGTTGTAAAACTACTGAGTTTGCTGAACGCAGCCCATGTTTCACTTCCCGCGCTTTGTGTGCCTACTCGATCGAGAGACTTTCCACCTAGCAAAAGAGCAGGGTGCAAAAGTCTCCCGATCGGGAACACCGTTTCTGAACGGGCCACCTAGGTAACGATGAGATACTCTCAATTGGTTTCTGAACGGCATTCGAGATCTTGGGTGCTCCCGAGTGTAGTATCTGAACGCAGCCTAGGATAGCTTCGACGACGCGCGTCACGTACCACTCACGCAAATCAGTGTATCGGTATAGTTCATAGTTCCGGGTGGCGATACTCTTGTTCGCGCGTTTATCACCAGCCACGAACTTACCATTGAAAATAGTGTTTATTTTTATAGAGTCATATCTCTGCATGATGCATTGTACACGCTCGAGCACAATTTCACTTGCGTCTTCGAGAAAACGCTGAGGTTCGATGTAATTGGAGTTTATTACCGCACCCGTTAGAATACGGCTTTCGAACGCCGTTTCGATCTCGCACCACCGAAGTCCATGTCCTGCACCTACGTGTACGAATCGTCCGCGCACCGAATCCTTCAATCTTTCAAACCGCGCGATACATGCAATCACTGATTGTCTATTACCAATCGATAATCGCGGGCGTTTGATACGGCTCTGCTCTTCCAGAGATTCTATGAATTCATCGCAACGTTGTTCCCACGCGACATACTTTTCTCTTGTATTAAGCAGGATAGCTTGCTCAATCAAATCACGCTCCATGTTGTCACTTATGCTGTTAGATTGACTAATGACGCGATGTGTCTAAATCTTGTCATTTTTATATCATTATGCGCGCTATTTTTATTAATGATATCAGAGTACTCCTGAAAAAATCTTAAATTACGCTAACAAAGCAGCTATATTTTGATGAAATTGCATTTTTGCAGGTGTTGTTTCATATTACATTGATAATGTCACTGCAAAATACGTCCTTGAAAAAATTTCTTATATTACGCTGATATAGCAGTTGTATATTTGCAAATGTTGCATTTTTGCAGGTGTTAAATTGATGATGTCATTCCCGGATGCGTCTAAAATCTTTTTTGTAAGAGGTGCACTTTTGCACGTGTTAAATTGATGATGATACCGCAAAACATGTCGTAACATGTTGAATATCGTTGAAAAATTTCTTATATTACGCTGACAAAGCAGATATATATTTGCAAATGTAGTATTTTTTCACAGTATTAGATTACATTGATGTCATCACCAGATGTGTCTAAAAATCTTTTTGTTACCAAAATTGTTGGAGGGGATAAGATTTAAATAGAGAATAGTATAACGATACTGCATCAGTCGTCCCGACAGATTCGTTTCGCAGTGATCTCCAGTTCTATGGATTCTTACGTTCAACATGAACCGCGCAAATAAGTATTTCAATTGTATTTGTGAAAAATTTTTCTCTATAGATTACTCATTCGTTTGTTCTTCTTCATTACAGCGCGTCTTCTCGTACAATTTTGAGAAGAATATTCGCATTGACACCGACAGCGTACAAGTTTCTAGAGATTGGGATCGCTGTGGAACCTATTTCCTACGTGGAAATTACCATTGGCGACACCCGCATTGGCGGCAATCGCATCGTCCTGCCTCAAGTTATGTGGACAGCATTTGTCAAAAAACGGGTGGATATCGAGCAATTAATGCAGTCGCCTACTCCATCATCATCATTAGTGATTCAGGGGCTTCAAACAGAACTTGTCAAAATACATGATGTGGACAACGTGAAATTATCTTTGTGTAAGAAGTGTTTATACACGAAACCGTCTATACTTTTCATGCTCGAACTCGAGCAATGTGTAGAACACGTATATTGTGAACTATGCCAATATACAAACGGTGTGAGCGAAAAGTTTAAATATTTCGTGACTTATTTACGCTAAAACTGTATAAAAAACATAATTTACGTAAAGAAGTAGGTGTTCTAGGTGTTGTCTACATTCGCCATCAAGGAAGTGGGTGTCTAGATGTCCGCCGTCGAGGAAGTTGGAGTCTAGGTGTTCGCTGTCAAGGAAATGAGTGTCTAGATATTCGCCGTCGAGGAAATGGGTGTCTAGGTGTTTGCCGTCGAGGAAGTGGGTGTCTAGGTGTCCGCCGTCGAGGAAATGGGCGTCTAGGTGTTCGCCTTCGAAGAAGTAGGTGTTCTAGGTGTTGTCTACATTCGCCATCAAGGAAGTGGGTGTCTAGATGTCCGCCGTCGAGGAAGTGGGTGTTCTAGGTGTTGTCTACATTCGTCATCGAGGAAGTGGGTCAATATATAAATTACTTACTATATCTCTCCTGTTATTCCTGCCATCCGAAATATCTTACATAATACAATAATTAAATAAAAATAATATTTTAATAATACAATAATTAAATCGGTGTAATATATTGAGCGATCATGAAGGAAAGCCGGTATAAATAAAACCTAGATGCTACAATTTTAAGCAAGTTAAATTTTATCAGTACAAACTTACCTTTTTAAAAAAGTATACTTGTTTCTCGAATAAAACCTGAATATCCAACCCAATTAATAGTAGTTTTAATTTTTCTTCAAGAATATTCTTATTGAAGGTCTTCTTATTCCAACCCAAGAAATTATGACAATTTTAATTCGGGAGGGCTCCGATTGCACACATCGCATATTGCACACATGTATCGCTGATTGGCTAATTTAAAAATAAAATAATCTCATTGGCAAAACAGTGAAAAATTACTAGGCACCAGTTGATATGAGTGGTACAATCAGAACTGTAGGCGAACGGAATCCTCCCTTTTAATTCTATCAAAAATTATTACTCTTCGAAAAAAATTAATGTATCAAATGAAAAATTAAAATTAACCCTTCCACCACACACCTATTTCAATCATCCACCACACATGGGGTCTACTGGACCCCAATGGCTAGAGCGGCGATTGCGGCAGCAATTTTGACTATTTTAAATTGGCAAAATTCATGGATGTTCTTGAATGTATAAATAAAAAGGTAGAATAGTCGAAAAAAATTAAAAAAGTTTTTAACATTATTAAAAAAAATAGGAAATGTGAAAAAAAAATGGAAAAAATGACCTTTTCTACTTAAAAAATCATAAGTTTTTTATTTGCCTCTGCTTCTCACCTCATAAGCAACAAACGGGGATGCTCCCCGCGTGATCTGCTTCTAGTAGCGTCGAATAACCGATAGAGGGCGCCACAAGTCCCGTTTCAAATATTAAGGTGGTCAAATCGAAGTGCGAACCGGGACTGGGGTCCCTGGGACCCTGTGTGTGGTGGAAGGGTTAAACAATACAGTATAGGGCCTAAGAACCAACTCAGGATAACATTTGAGTAACAATATTATTGTAAACAATATCAAAACGTACAAACGTTTCGATCCCTATCGGGTCTTTCTCAATGTTAAAAAATAAAATTAAAATGTTATATGTAACTACGTAAGATGTTCAAAATAACAAAAAGGCGCATAAATACTCGCATGTCGGTACTGATAATTATGGCATAAAACGGCCTAGCTTCAGTCGGCTTCCCTCGGAAATAAATAGTGCATATAATCTAGCGTATCACATAATCGCATGCATGATGCCGTGAGCTTCATCTCAAATTTACAATAAAATGGCCCATTGAAATTTAAAGTAATAACGTTCAATTTCTCCTTCATATTCTAATTGCAACTATAATTAATATAATAATTACCTAACTAATAATATCCATTTTCTTTCAAAATACAAAAAAATAATTACGTCATTATACGACTATTTATAATATAAAAAAGGTAATTATTTAGAATAGTATACCCCATCTAAAATCTTAATGAAAATACATTCATCTGACGCGTTTTCACTCAAAATGAAAGAATCTGGCAAAAAATGCGGAGGTCGGCCTTATGAACCGAGATATTAAGCGTTAAAGTTCGAGATTTTAGAGGTTAAGATATCTGTCATTCCGTCTCGCTGCAGCGCTATGTATACGTAAAGTCTGTTCTTTTTCGAAGACTTTTGAAATAGTGCAATAAGTTAGAGTGAGACACTTCACTTTAACGACAATTCACTACTTTAAAAAATTCACTGCTTTAAAAACAATTCACTGCTTTAAAAACAACAATTCACTGCTTTAAAAACAACAATTCACTGCTTTAAAAGCAATTTACTGCTTTAAAAATAACAATACACTATTTTAAACATACAAATTCTTTGCATTAGCAGTGAATTTATATTTTTAAAGCAATAAATTGTTGTTTTTAAGGCAGTGAATTGTTTTTAAAGCAGTGAATTGTTTTCAAAGCAGTGAATTGTTTTTAAAATAGTAAAGCAGTAAATTGTTTTTAAAGCAGTGAGTTGTCATTTTTAAAGTAGTGAATTGTTGTTTTTAAAGCATAGAATAGAGCTTATTATTTAAAATGTATACCTCTTTAATTTTTTTATATGGATTTAAATCCATATAAAAATTTAAATCCAACATCTCTTTGAAATATACACTAAAGCTATAAACACGACTTCGCCGTTGTCGTCCAAATTCCTATGAATTTTACAAAATGTTACAAATGTTTCATTATGTAATACTTAATTCGTTAATTAAAATTAATGATATTACCTCATAATTTAAATAATTAAATCTGTAGTGAATCACGCGTTTCCGATCTTTTGTATACGCTTTTTTTAATGTAAAAGATAAGATGTCGTGTAAAAAATCTTCCAATATTGCATTTAGAGAAGAGAAATTTACGAGAATCATTCGTTTGTGATCGGTTAAGTTGCGATCCCAGAACAATTTTCGGATAAACCTCGGCCACAATTTTGCATGTCCAACTACATCTTCAACAGCAAGCCAAGATTTTTATTCAGTTGCTCTACTGAATACCAGGTATGTAAATATAAAACCGGAATTTACCAATAGATGGCCATAGCTGTCAATGTAGTTGCCGTCAGACCGCGTCAATGACGCCATTTCCTTGTTCTGACATCTGACAGATTTTCAACTCACAACAACACAAGTTTCATACAACAGTATAGTTTGTAATAGCATTGAACATGTCGAATTTTGTGCCTGGAAACTACGATTTGCGGACAGCATTGATTTTCTGTTACCATTTGAAGAAAACTGCTGCAGAATCGCATCGAATGCTTGTCGAAGCTTACGGTGAGCATGTTCTTGGTAAATTACAGTGCTTTGAGTGGTTTAAAAATTCAAAAGTGGCGATTTTGACGTAGAAAACCACCGAAAAAGTTTGAAGACAGCGAATTGCAAGCATTGTTGGATGAGGATGACGCTCAAACTCAACAACAACTCGCGGATCAATTGAATGTGACACGAGAAGCCGTCTCCATACGTTTGAAATCCATGGGAAAGATCCAGAAGATGGGAAAATGGGTTTCATTCAGTTCCACATGAACTGAATGAAAGAACAGCAGGAAAACCGAAAAACCACTTGCGAAATGCTGCTCGCCAGGTACAAAAGAAAGTCATTTCTCCATCGAATTGTGACTGACGATGAAAAGTGGATATATTTTGAGAATCCTTTTACGAGACGCGTAAAAGATCATGGGTAACTCCAGGCGAACCATCGACATCGACTGTAAGGCCAAATCGCTATGGACGGAAGACAATGCTCTGTGTTTGGTGAGAAAGGTGTGATCTATTATGAGCTGCTAAAACCTGGCGAAACCGTTAATACGCTACCGACTTTTGAACGCTACCGACAACAAATGATCAATTTAAATCAAGCTTTGCGTGAAAAACGACCGGAATATCAAAAAAGGCAACACAAAGTGATTTTGCTTCATGATAATTCACCATCACACACAGTAAAGCCAGCGGCACACGATGCTTTTTTTCCTGCTGGATTGCTAGCTGGATTTGCGTGCTTGCTGCCGTGTTGGCAACAGTGCTGGCTGTGCTATTGGCTGTGTTGCTAGTTTGGCTTCAGACGATGCGAGTTTTAGTACTGGCTGAGCAACTGGAATTTATTACAAGTACATAAAAATTCCTAACCTGAGCCCTGAGGAGTCATGAACTTTACCGATAAATATTTTGGTTCGCGGGGAAGAGCAACGCTTTTTCTGCCAGATTCTTTCGTTTTATGAAAAATCGTCGATTGAGAATTAATTGCATGTGTTTACACGCTTCCCAGCGGCCATCTTCAAATGAAGTGGCATCATGATTGGTTCTACAATAAGCCAGCATGAAATCAAGCAAGAAAAATAGCACCGGTTCTATCACGAAAAT
>NW_017297081.1:79554-84337 GCF_001594075.2 Trachymyrmex cornetzi
CAGCCAGTCAGATTGCCAGCACAGTAGCACGCAAGCAATCCAGCAGGAAAAAAAGCATCGTGTGCCGCTGGCTTAAAACTGGTCAAGAAAACGATTGAGGCGTTTGGTTGGGAAATATTTCCGCATGCAGTTTACTCACCAGACTTGGCTCCGTCCGATTACTACTTATTTGCATCGATGGGACACGCACTTGCTCAGCAGCGCTTCACTTCTTACGAAGATGTACGAAAATGGCTAGATGATTGGTTTGGCTCAAAAGAGCAATAATTTTTTTGGCGTGGCATCCACAAATTGTCAGACAGGTGAGAAAAATGTATAACTAGCGATGGGCAATACTTCGAATAAATTTTTTATCATTTTCATGCAATAAACGTGTATTTTCTATTAAAAAATTCCGGTTTCATATTTACATACCTGGTATACCATTTTATTACTTATTACAATCAAATCAAATCAATCTATAGCAAAGTATGCATTCCAGAATGGCAACCGCTTATTGACCGCTTAGTGAGCTCTTTCATCTGATTGGCAAAAATTCTATTAGATCCTAAAATAAGAGGAATCAGATGAAAGTGCTCCAAACTACAACTGTCTCACTCTAACTTATTGCACTATTTCAGAATTCTTCGAAAAAGAACAGACCTTACGTAGCGCTGCAGCGAGTCGGAATGACAGATATCTTAACCTCTAAAATCTTGAACTTTCAAGCGGGGAGCACAGACTCTTGCATAACGCATAACACATGAGGCATAAGATATTGAACCAACCAGAGTTCTCTATTACATGGAAGGGAAAGAAACGCATAGTGCATAAAAGAATCAACCAATCGAAATTCTTCTTTTCCATGGAATGGGAGGAAAAGAAAGATTCTGATTAGTTGATTCGTTTATGCACTATGCATTATGCTTTATGCAAAAGTCTGTGTCGCGGCCTTAAGGGCCCAGACACAAGCTTCTGCATAACGCATAATACATAGTGCATAATGGAATCAACCAATCGAAATTCTTCTTTTCCATGGAATGAGAGGAAAGGAAAGCTTCTGATTAGTTGATTCGCTTATGCACTATGCGTTAAGGTAAATTTTCACGAGCTGCTCTAACCGGCTATTTTAGCGACAAAAAGGATCACGTGATCAAAATGGACATTTGATATTCGTCAATTTTGACCACGTGATTCTTTTTGTCGCTGAAAAAGCCGGTTTGAGCAGCCCGTGAAAATTTACCTTTATGCGTTATGCAAAAGCTTGTGTCTGGGCTCTAAAGCGGGGAGCACAGACTCTTGCATAACGCATAACACGTAATGCATAAGAATATGTACCAATCGAAGTTCTCCGTTTCTTTCCCTTCCATGTAATAGAGAACTCTGGTTGGTTCAATTTCTTATGTCTCATGTGTTATGCGTTATGCAAGAGTCTATGCTCCCCGCTTATATCCACACACTTGCATAGCCGCATAAACGTACGCATAAAGAACATTATCCAATCGCATTTCTGCTATAAAGACGCACGTAAAATGTGATAGGATAATTTTCTTTATGCATACGTTTATGCAAATTTGTGTAGATACGCCCTTAAGATGCCTTTTCGTACTAACGCTCAACGTTCGTTTTCAGCGACAAAATAGATCACGTGATCAAAATTGACGCTTAATGTTCAATTTCTATCACGTGACTTATTTTGACGCCGAAAATGAATGTCGAGTGTCAGCATGAAAAGGCGCCTTTATACCTATTATACAATAGGGTCGCAAGCCGTAAGCTGAAAAAAATTAACCAATTACAGTCGAATATGAGAAAAATAATCGACTATGACTGGTTAATTTCTTAGTTTATAGCTTGCGGCCTTAATCATAAAGGCTGTCGCAGACAAAATTTCTGTGACAGTAACCTTAAAATGTGAACTTCAGCCGATGAGCCTACCAGAATACTGTTTTAGATCTACGAACTCTAACGGAAATAGAAATAACAGTAAAGTTATCCATAAGGCGAGTTTCAACCGATTGAAATTCACCTTACTGCGAGATTATTATTTAGAGTACGTAGATCTAAAGCAGTATCTTGATTGGCTCATCGGCTTAAGTTCACGTTTTATGCGTGGTCTACAATGGCAGTAGCAGTAGTGGATTAGGTTGTAAGAGTAAGAAATTGACCAATTGCAGTCGATTATTCTTCTCACATTCGACTGTGATTGGTCAATTTCTTACTCTTACAACCTAATCCACTACTGCTACTGTCATTGTAGACCGCGCATTAAGGTTACTGTTACAGAAATTTTGTTTGCAGTAGCCCTAAGGGAACGTTTATATTGGCCGTAACCGTATGCCGTAATCTGTAAGAATTGATTAATTACAGTCGAGAATTCCCCTCTCATTCGACTGTAAGAAGGGTATACTCGAAGGTGATACGCCAATTTTTACAGATTACGATATACGGCATACGATTCCGGCCAATATAAACACTCTTTAAGGGGATGCTGGAGTGGACGGTTGAAGTTAATCAAGGTCGATAGTACAGACTTTTTTAAATTCCAAATTCGACAATAGTGATATCTTTCATTAATTTCTTATACTTATTATATATCGTTGTGTCTCGCTCAAACGCATTCATCTGTCCTTATCTAACATATTGCAACGCCATCTCTTAGAAAGAGATCAACTAAAATACTGCTCGGTTTCATGGCTAAACAGTCTAAAGTGTCGTATATCGTCGATTTCTCACGCGCTAGACACACAATTTCGTAGAATGCAAATATCTTTTTATTTAGGCATCAAAACTCAATTCTAAAGATATGACTGTATTCGTCTTTTTATTCTACATATGCTCCTGCCCTAATTTCGAGCATATAACGTGCATATAATTTTTTCACCAAGTAAATATTTGGTGAGCTGATAGCACATGGATACAGAAATCTGTAATTTATCATTTTTCTCAGCTTTGGACACAAAACACACTAGGAACAAGTACATTAGCGCGGATATTTCAATCGTGGAGAAGGAATTTTTATTCTGTGCAACTAATTCGTAAAATATTGCATTTAACATAAACACTTGCTTTATCGGTAAAAAAGAAGACTCCAGCATCCCCTTAACACATATTCTACAATAAGATTTTAGTAATAAATACATTCAGTGAGTGATTATGCTTCTGGATACATCTATTATGTTAAGAATTACTATTATTTGATTGATAAAAATATACTCAGGGCCGATCTCACCAACTCCAATTAATCTAATCGGTCGATTGTTACATTGGAACTGATCAATTGCATTTGCTGTTCAGCAAAATTGAACAATCATGGTTAATACTTAATCGACCGATTAGGACCGATTAGATTAATTGGAGTTGGTGAGACCAGTCCTCAATCGAAGTGCTTTTGCGTAAATAAGAAAAAATGTCGTTCTGCCTCATGGACTGAGATATTAATCGTTAAAATCGACGATTATTCAAGTTAGGAATGAGGGGATAACCACTTAATGTAATCGTTGGATAGAGTCCTCGAAATCATTATAAAATTCATATGAAATTTCTATGTATAATCCGATAATTACATATGCAACCACGAGAAATCATTGTATAATAAAATTAATTAAATAAAATCGTATATTTTACCAAATTACTTCATATATAGTGAAAAAAGTTATTTGTAATCAGATAAAATCATGTGAAGGCAGTCGTCAAAGTCTCACTACAAACGCTTTGAAGCGTTTAATGAACCAATTAGAAAAAAGAATTTTGCAAACTGACCAATTAAAAAACGCTTCAAAACGTTTGTAGCATCGCGTTGACCGTATCCGAAATCATGTAAATAAATCTGCTGGATAATATTTCAACTAGTTACTCGGTTAGGAACTCTGCCACAGCTACGAAATACTGTTAAATTTTCTGCTTTAAAAACAAATCCTCTGCTTTAAAACATATTTTCTGCTTTAAAAATACAAGTTACTTTCTTATATTTTAAAGCAAAGAAATGAAAATTTTACTGTAATGTCTGCACTGTATGTCTTGCATCACAATATTTCGTTGCTGTGACAAACTTCTCAACCTGAATAGTCGTCGACTTCAATGAATAATCACGGCTCATGAGGCAGAGTGATACATTTTTTGTAAAAATTTTACTTATTTTTATGCGAAACGCATCGATTGAATATATTTTCATCGATATTATTAAACCCAATTAAGGATGCCGTATAAATGTGGTCACTGTTCTTCGATGACAATCTCGATATTGTCTGGATAACTTATACATCTAATTTTTCGGTAGCAAATACCTGAAAACTCAGTTCCTCGGTGGCAAACACGCAGAATACCTAGATACTTAATTCCTCGATGGCAAATACCTAGACACGGTTTCTCGATTAATCTCGATATTTCATCTTGCATAATTTGCGCCATGCACGTCACAGTCATCATGTCGTCATGTATGATTACTGGTTACGTTACGTTGCCAACAATGTTGCCAATAATGCCAACGATGATCGGCTGGTTAGAATCAAAAGCCATCTATTATCGAAAAAGCGAACCGTACATTTTTTATCAGGTCTGATCGACAACGTTAATAAAATCAAAGATTTCAGATTTTGCATCGCAATATCTCCACTAGTAGGGCACGTAGAGAAAAATATAAACACTTTCATTATATGGTAATTATTCAGAATACCTCCCTCACCTCCGATTTCGATAAAATTAGGCTCATTCGACGCGTTTTTGCATGAAACGAAAGAATCTGGCAGAAAAAAGTGTCGCTCTGCCTCGCGAACCGAGATATTTAGCGTTAAAGTTGACGACT
>NW_017297081.1:84779-85378 GCF_001594075.2 Trachymyrmex cornetzi
GTCAACTTTAACGCTAAATATCTCGGTTCGCGAGGCAGAGCGACACTTTTTTCTGCCAGATTCTTTCGTTTCATGCAAAAACGCGTCGAATGAGCCTAATTTTATCGAAATCGGAGGTGAGGGAGGTATTCTGAATAATTACCCATTATATATTTTGAGCGGATGCAATCGATTGAGCACACTTAGAACCTGATCAGTTCAGCTTATTAAGATCCTTATTAAGATCCCTTATTAAGATCCAATAATCTCAATCCCTGGCAACTCGCCGGCTCGCGTAAAATAGCCATGGCAGTGTCGCTACGCGCAGCTTAGCGCCGAGACACTACCAGTGTCTCCAGGGTATCAATCATGAAACTTTATCCCTAGGATGGAAAGTGAAAAGTGAAAATTTTAACCATTGAAGTTAAGGCTCCTGAGTAGTCGCGACGGCCATGTTGGAATCGTGACGTTAGAAGCTAGGAATGACACGTTAATTTACGCACGACGCCATTTGTAAACAAAGACAATTTGGATGAAATTAAACGATGGGTTCGCTTTAAAACACTTGTAAAAATCGATGAAAACTGTCCTTTTCTCCCTTGATAGTCAGTAAATGGTCG
>NW_017297081.1:85504-95176 GCF_001594075.2 Trachymyrmex cornetzi
ATAACTTTAGTTTTTATCGAAAATTAAGACTTTGATAAGTACGAGACAAGTCACATTTTCACAATTCAGCAAATAATAACGAAATGGCACCGTGCACAAATTTCGTCGTCAAAACTGGTCAAAATGTCACTTTTCTACTCCTATAAGTTCGGCCATTTATCGTGGTGTGGCGCTGTAACACACATATAAGCACGAGCCCATGTCCGTGTGCTCGCAGGCGACATTAAGTGTGTGGCTACCGATTTTGCCAGACCGCCGTCTGATACTGTGTCGCCACCGTCAACGCAGAGTTCTTGGCTGAGTAGTCAGGAGCCTTAATGGAAACATTTTTCACTTTTCACTTTTCATCCTAAGAAAAAAGTTTCTTTTCATCCTAGGAAAAATGATTGATACTCAGATTGGTATAAATAAAATTGGTATGGTAATAAAAACGAAATGTGAAATCAAAACAAAAAAGCCCTGCAGGCTTAACAAAAATTAGGGATAACGCAACATTTAAGCCGAGACAAGACAAACATGTCCGTCCTGTTTTATAGCCGTAGCACAGACTCTTGCATAACGCATAATGCATAGTGCATAAGGGAATCAACCAATCGAAATTCTTTTTTTCCATGGAATGAGAGGAAAGGAAAGCTTCTGATTAGTTGATTCGCTTATGCACTATGCGTTATGCAAAAGTTTGTGTTATAGGCCTAAGGATATATCCACATAAACTTGCATAGGTGCAAATAAACGTATGCATAAAGAAAATTATCCAATCGCATTTCTCTTATAAAGACGCACGTAAAATGTGATTGGATAATTTTCGTTATGCGTATGTTTATGCGGCTATGCAAGGCCGTGGTCCGAATCATGCTGACAACGCTCATGAGCATTGTTTGTCTTCGTTTAACATTTGACAAACAACAAAGATGAAATGATTTTTAAGCGTTGTGAGCGTGTATCGGACCGCGGCCCAAGTTGTGTGAATAAACTCTTAGGGCTCTTACACATGAAATGCATAACAGAGCATAAGCATAACATAAGACTGCTGGACCAATGAGCATCTAGCATAATGTCGCCATATTGATTTACATAAGATGCTCATTGGTTTAGCGGCCTTATGTTATGCATATGCTCTGTTATGCATTTCATGTGTGAGAGCCCTTAGGGCCATTCCACACAAACTTGCAGAGCCGCATAACCATATGCATAAAGAAAATTATCCAATCACATTTCAGTCATAAAGACAAACGTAAACTACGATTGGGCGATTTTCTTTATGCATATGTTTATGCGGCTATGCAAGTTTGTGTGGAATGGCCCTTACAGCCCTTCTATAATAAGCCGCAAGTCAGAAGTTCTAAGCGATCTTAAGTCATAATCGGTGAAGTTGGCCAATAGCCAACTTGAAGCCAAGTTTGTTAAGACTGATTAAGACTTCTGACGTTCTGACTTACGACTTATTGTAGAAGGCCTATTAGAGCCCAGACACAAGCTTTTGCGTAACCCCGGATCTACAATAGGTGTTTTAAGCCTTAAGCCGTAAGAAATTGACCAATTACAGTCGAATCCGAGAAGAATAAGCGACTGTGATTCGCCCATTTCTTATGGTTTAAGGCTTAAAACCCTATTGTAGATCCGGACTAACGCATAACGCATAGTGCGTAAGAGAATCAACCAATCGAAATTCTTCTTTTCCATGGAATGGGAGGAAAAGAAAGATTCTGATTAGTTGATTCATTTATGCACCATGCATTATGCTTTATGCAAAAGTCTGTGTCGCGGCCTTTACTTTCGTCACAGAACTAATTCCTAAGTGCGACAGTGTATAAAAGTGTAAGCACTAAGAACATATCCTCACCACTTTTATCTCACATTTTGAGGGCATGGCTCCTGTTTTTCTAGGGATTCTAGGACTTTCTGGTCTCAAGTATGAGTGACTTGTACCGTGTCCAATTGTGCAAAGTAACGATAAAAGTAACTGTAAAATTCGTTACCGTTACCAAAAAAAATATAACTTCGTTACCATTACAGTTACCAGAAAAAAAAGTAACGCAGTTACCAATAAAGTTACCAAAAAAGTAATTTGTAACTGTAACTTCGTTACAAGTGATGAGTTATTTCCATTCCCTGCATATATCCAGAAATATTAAAGACAAAAAGGATATTATGAAATACCCTTTTACTTGAAATTGTGTAAAAATTTAGAGAAACAAATAGAAAAAAAGGTTAATTTAATTTAATAATATTTTTGTATTAAAAAATTCTACTTTCTCCCTATTATATATGTAGTTTCAAATAAAAGAAGTGTTCTTCTCGAAATATTTATTCGTAATACATGTCTGCAAAATATTTTGCATTTTAAAAATTATTTCATAAGCTTACCAATCGAAAAATCTTCTGCCATGAAAAGTACCATCAGATGAACCATTGACATATGGCAATTCTACTCCCACATGCGTGTCTTCTCGGCCAGGAACGGGACCTACATATCTCACGCGACCTTGGAGGACCCTACCTTCCGGTGATATAACCTTCACAAGATGATCCAGTTTGAGATCTCTTGGTATCTGGAAGGTGCACATAAAAATTCGAGTAATCATCTATTTAAATAACAATTAAAATTGAATAAGACTACAAATCAACAAAGGATAAATAATGCCAATGAAAGCCGATACAGTTGAACGTGTGTAATCTAAATATAATATATATGTTCATCATCAATTATTAGGTGTACAACTTTGCTTCCGCCGTTTTCCTATAGATGGTTTTAGCGGTAAGTGGTGATCGAAATAAATAGATCATAGACATCATACAATAAACTTGGGCATCTGTCAACATAACCCCATAGAAACATTAGTCGATTTGTGTCTACATCATAAAGTTATTCTCGATTGAAAATGTCAGTTTACGAGCCAAATTCTCGTCATTTGCGGGAGATTTTAACTTTCTGCTTCAATATGAAGAAATCTGCGGCCGAGGCTCATCAAATGCTCTCAGATACTTATGGTGAGGCCCCTACTAGTGAAAGAACGTGTCGTGAGTGGTTTCAACGCTTCAAGAACGGTGATTTTGACATCGAAGACAGGCATAACGGTGGAAGAGAGAAGATTTTCGAAGATGCAGAATTGGAGGCATTACTTGATCAAGACTCGTGTCAAAATCAAGAAGAATTAGCACGATCATTGGGAGCTCAACAAGCCATTTCAAAACGCCTCAAACCCATGGGAATGATTCAGAAGCAAGGAAATTGGGTGCCGTACGAGTTGAAGCCGAGAGATGTTGAACGGCGTTTGTTTGCTTGTGAACAGCTGCTTGAAAGGCAAAGATGGAACGGATTTCTGCATCGCATTGTGACTGGGGACGATAAATGGGTTCATTACGATAACCCCAAGCGCAGAAAATCATGGGAAGTTCTCGGCCATGCTTCTACATCGACGGTCAAACCGAATATTCACGGCTCCAAGGTCATGCTCTGTATTTGGTGGGACCAGCTCGGCGTAGTGTATTATGAGCTGTTAAAACTGACTGAAACAATCACAGACGATCGGTATCGAACGCAATTGATGCGTTTGAACCGAGCATTGAAAGACAAACGGCCGCAATACAACGAGAGACACGATAAAGTGATTTTGCAACATGACAATGCTCGACAATGTTGCGAAAGTGGTCAAGACATACTTGGAAACGTTGAAATGGGAAGTCCTACCCCACCTGCCGTATTCTCCAGACGTTGCTCCCTCTGACTATCACTTGTTTCGATCAATGGCACACGGCCTGGCTGACCAGCACTTCCGGTCTTATAAAGAAGTAAAAAATTGGATCGATTCGTGGATCGCCTCAAAAGGCTGACCAGTCTTTTCGACGCGGGTTTCGTACGTTGCCCGAAAGATGGGAGAAAGTAGTGACCAGCGATGGACAATACTTTGAATCATAAATGTATAAAACCAGTTTTTTACAATAAAGCCTCGAATTTCGGAAAAAAATGGCGGAAGCAAAGTTGTACACTTAATACAAACTTTTCGATCATAAGATTTGGTCATCCTCAATGCATAAGTAACAAATATCGGAATTAAATTACGTTGTAAAAAGATAGGCGAATAAAGTGTACAGTTATTAAATCATCATTAAGCTGTTGTCTAAAATTGAAAACTGCAATTATCATCTGTCGTATTTAGCTGGATACTCAAACCAGAATTCCGTAATTTAATTAAAATATCGAGTTAATATTTGAAATTTTTGAAATGATTTCCATGGTCGATGAGTTGAAATTAATTAAATCAGTTGAAAAACTTACATTGAACTCATCATAACGATGATTCGTTATAGCGCGATGTGATTATATACTCGTATTGAAAGCGTAAGAGGATGTTTCGTATTCGCAGTGTTTATATGTACGAATATTAAACAAAATAACAATAAGTAACCAACAATAAAAACCGACAATACAAATTTTTAACTTATAAAACAAGGAAACATTACTCTTCCTTAATTAAATCATGATATAACAAATCCAACAAATCATTTTACAAATTAAATATATTTTTTTTATATATTTATATATTTTTTTATATGTTTACATATTTATATATTTTTTTATATATTTATATATTTAAAATATTTAGAATTAAATGATTAAAACATAAAACGAATTACAAATATAACAATACCTTTGGCAAATATGGTTTGGCATTCTGAGGAAGATGCCAATCGCGTATCAAGTTCGGCTCCGAATGCCTTCGCGTTCTTCTTCGTCTTGATGTCTGTTTGTTCCAATAATCCGTGCTGATGCTTGATATTGTTAGCATAGAATCAATGCTTCGCCGCAGATAATCCTCAGCCTCATCGATTAACGATTCAGTAGAGTCTCCGCTATTTTCACCGCCGACTGAGTCTGAATGCAAGTTGGGTAAACTACCGCGCGTCAATGGACACTCTGGAAATTTCATTTTGAACTCACTATATCGGAATCGATGTAAATTTTCTTTCTCAAATACTTTCATTATCATGTCATTTTGAAACGTAGTAAGGATCTTGTGTATGCATATATGTAGATTTATAAATCTGATAGAAATATACAAAGCAAAAAATAGAACACTGCCTTACATAACATACTATTCCAATTTTACCCAGATAACTTAGTATCCCTAGAATACAGAGTCTGGAAATCGACCCCTAAAAATGGCGGACACATCTGCGCGTTTCTGCTACGTATTTGCACTAGTGCAACATAAATGAGAGATAGAACAAGTCCTTGCACAGAGATTATAAGGAACATAAATAAGTAAATAAAGCAAAATACTATAGTATTATAATAAATATAAAATACCGAAATTATACGTAAGAAATACATATAATTTCGATATTTTGTAAGAAAAATGAGCATAAAATGTATTCACGTTTTAACAAAAAATTAATGTGTTATAAATATAGAAAATCAAATAACAATATGAATAGTAGATATTTATGAGTATAAAAATATGTACTATGACAATAATTCTCTGTATTTACAGGATACACAACGCCATACTGTTGCGTCATAAAATGTTGTAATTCATGGAAGATAGGCTACACAATGCATGTTCTTCCAAAAAATTGTGAAAGACGACAGCAATGGATCAGAAATATAGGAGGATATGATTTTGATCCTGCAAAGAATTATTTTGTATGTAACGTAAGTATTATATGTGTTTATTTTTTTAGTCATATAATATTGTATTAATATATTAATAGTTCTATTATAACATGGAACAGGTACATTTCCCAGCTAATATGTGGGAAAAACCACGAGTAGATGGCAAACAGAAATCGAAAAATACTGCTATTCCCACGATTTTTCCAAAGAAAAAAGAATTGGTATCAAGTAATAAAGATTGTTCTGCTTTTATGAATGTAAGAGTAATATAAAATTAAAATGTATTTGCATGTATACATTCATTAGATTCATAAATAATGTTTGGAATGTGGGTATCCATTTTAGACTAAAGACTGTCCTGAAATAGAAGAAAACAAAGATGTTTCTAATAGCGTTTTCGGCCCGATCGGGTTTGCACCAACCTGGGTCAGATTAATGGCGTTTTGCGCTCTCCTATTGGTAGAGCGTGTGACGTCAACCAATAGGAAAGATTAATCCAACCTAGGTTGGTGCAAAGCTGGCCGGGCCGAAAACGCTATAATACTCCGTTAATGGAGGAATGTACAAATAAAGAAATGGAAATCGGAGCATATATGCCACAAGTTGTAGTATCTGAAGCATCTAAAACAGATGATCTGAAGACAATGCTAGCAGAAAGCAATTTGGATACAACAGGAATGTTATTAGATCCTAATAAAATGCAATTGAAATTGAAGCATACGAATATAATAATTGAAAAGCTGGAAAAATCAAAGCGAATGTTATCAAAACATGTTAAAAGATTAACATATCAAAATAAAAAATTAAAAAATTATGTACTAAAAGTAAGCAAGCATATGAATAGATTATTCAATAAGGATCAAATAACAGCTTTGTATAGAGCATCACTACGTGGTTATAAATGGTCTGATGATACCGTAAGAAAAGCCCTCCGATTAAAATTGTCATGCGGTAGAAGTGGCTTTCAAGAATTGTTAAATAGGTATGCCACTACCTGTAGAACGTACACTGAGACAAAGATGTGAGGGTCTTGAGTTTCAACCTGGTATTTGTGAGTAAGTATTTGAAACATTACAACAACAAGTATCTCAATTTATGGATGATCGAGAAAAGGATTGTATGTTAGCTCTAGATGAAATGAGCATTACACCAGGAGAACAAATAGATCATGGCACGATGTCACATGTTGGCCTTTTAACTCTTCCCGATGACAAAGGTAAAAAAATTGAATATTCACAATGATTCTACCGAACACAATGTAACATGTAACATCTGTTAGTTCTGTTTTCTACTCAACAATATAACTTTGTTGAGGAAATTACAACTAACAGTTGTAATTTCAATGTATTTATTAAAATCTTGAATTAAGCTCCGAATGTAAGTTCCGAAATTGGATAATCACAATGATAAAATGGCTCAAGACTTTTAGATGGACTGGGAAGTCACATTTAAGGTACTTTATCAATAAAAGAGAAATAAGAATATGGATGCCTGATTTTTTGTGGTGTGGGATTTTGATTTAATTGAATCAAATTTGCTGTCTTGATCAAATTCGCATGCAGTCTGCAATCAATTTGCTTACTGGATTTTTTACTTTTTAGTTACTTTTCTGTGTAGATAATAATGTGTTACTCTTTCCATATAGGTTATATAAAAGAAGCTACGTTCTGGTTTTTTTGCTAGGAGGCATTTTTACTCGATGAAAAGTGCCCGTAGCATATTATTTCACATCAGATAATGTAGATGGTACTATTTTAAAACAAATCATTGAAGAGATTATTCAGAAGGCTGAAGCTATTGGATTATACGTTCATAGCGTAATATCTGATATGGGTCCTATGAACTTACAAACGTGGAAAGTGTTTGGTGGCATCGTTGGTGGAAAACACAAAAATTAGAAATTCAATCGCGCATCCTGTAAATAATAAAAGAAAACTTCTATTCATTACAGATGCTCCATATTAAAAAGTATGAGAAATATGTTAGTAAATAACAAAGTGATTGAGTTGCCTATGACATTCACGCAAACGCCCAAGTTATCAAGTTCTATTGTCAAATATGAACATTTACAAGAATTAGTAGATATACGATTTGCAATTGAAATTAATACCTAAGCTAAGAAAGCAAGATATAATATGTACTACATTCAATAAAATGAAAGTCAATAAAGCCAAGAATGTATTAAGTCGAGACGTTAGTAGTGCCATTAAGTTTTATGCAGAAAACACAGGTAAAACGGAATTGAATACCACGGCAACATTTATAGAAATAATTTCTAAGTGGTTTACTTTAGTAACTTCACGAACGCCACGTGTTGCATTAGGTAAAACATCGCGAAATGAAACAAAATACGATGAACATATTGCATTTCTTCAGGCTGTCGTAGAACTCTTTTGCAAAATTAAAATTGGCTACAAGCAAATATTTGAACCAGTGCAAAATGGTATTATAATTACCACTACTTCTATTATTGAATTGACTAATTATCTGATTAATGAATGAAATTATCAATATGTGTTAACTGGTCGTTTGACACGGGATTGTATTGAGAATTTATTTTCTTCAATACGTGTGAAACATCCTATACCTACTGCGTTGCAATTTCAGCAATGCTTGAAACTCTTGGTATTATCGCAGTATTTAAAATCATCATATATGTGGAATTACGAGAATGATGCTGGACATATTATTGATTTTATAAATAGGCCTAAAAAGAAAGAATGTAAAACAATAAATCAATGCACTGTCACCGCTATGAATCCGAAAGAAAACATTCATATTGATAATTATGAACTCAACATTCTGTATAATTTAGCAGGGTACTTAATTTCAAGCATTATGAAATGTAACAAGGTATGTGTGCAATGTTTACATTCTGTTGGATCAAAACAGTTGGTTCCAAATCAAACGTACTCTCGATTCGTACAGTTACGATGCTTCCGTAAAAAATCATTGTTCTTCGTCAATAACGATACTTTTCAATATACAGGGTGTTTGAAAATGGCGGAATCAATCACCATACAAGCGGGAATACACACAGTTTAAAAAGGATACAATGAAATAAGGGAAGAGATCATGTGTTTTTAATATTTTATTTATATATTAGATTAGAAACATGAGAAACATGAATGAAAAATATACAAAACATATCAATATGTAAGAAAACAATAAAAATTATTTGATAATGGAATGCATCGTCATGGTTTTACTATTATATGTCTTATTTGATCCTTTTTTTATGCTTATTTTAAATGCGCATTCTAAGCAAAATGAAACGTTTCATAAGTGTTGTTGGTAAATTATGGCAACGTTTTATTGTATTACATATAATATTTTTCATCTTGTTCATATATAGTCCAGTCGTCAGAGATCTGACATCTAAAAATGATCCGACCTGGTTGAAATTTTGTGTGAATGTACATTAGTAGTCCCCAAAAAAGATGCAAAAAAGTTTGCCACTCGTACCCCCGAGCTTCTTCAGAAATTGCCCCCTAAAGGGGGTAAAAAACGGAAAACATCGATTTCCCAGAAATCTGTGCATGGAAAAAAAAAGTTTCAAACAAAAAATGTAGCTGACACGATTTTGAACAAAAAAGTTCCTTACCACTTTCTTTGTAAATTGAACCATTCTCTCAGAAAAAACGACTCAAGTAATGAGTTATTTTGAGTGTCAGTTGCGCGCGAGAAATGAAATATTTGAAAAAATTTTTATCAAGTACGCGGTAAATATTCAATAACTTTTGTTTCCAGTGACCTACAGGGACAAATAAAAACGCATTTTAAAGGGGAAGAGTTCAGCTTTCTGATAGAACAATAATATTTTCACAATAATATATTCACAAATGAAGTAAGATTGTTCAAATCTGTTAATGAAATGAAGGTTTCGAGGTTATGGCCGTTTTTTTGCCATTTTCCATATATGAATAAAATTTATCAAATCTGATGACAAATATGTATGGAATCTTAATTCTTATAGTATAAACTGCAGTACCTATACTATAAATTTTCGATTTTGATGTTTTGGAAAAAATATGACGAGTTTGAAATATGCCTAA
>NW_017297081.1:95418-99359 GCF_001594075.2 Trachymyrmex cornetzi
TCAAAATCGTGTCAGCTACATTTTTTGTTTGAAACTTTTTTTTTCCATGCACAGATTTCTGGGAAATCGATGTTTTCCGTTTTTTACCCCCTTTAGGGGGCAATTTCTGACGAAGCCCGGGGGTACAAGTGGTAAACTTTTTTGCATCTTTTTTGGAGACTACTAGTGGACATTCATACCAAATTTCAGCCAGGTCGGTCATTTTTAGAGGTTCAATGGTATTTTTGCCTCTGACGACTGGACTAATAAAATAATAGGAAATTACATTTACAGGATTGAAAATGAGAAATATATTGTCTCAAGATAATTTCCATATCATATATACAGGGTGTTTGAAAATTACCGGATAATCGATCACGAGCAGGTAGAACGGACCGAATTGAATCGAAAATTCTTATACCATTTTGTAGGTTACGCAATAGTTAACGAGATATTAACGTTTAAAGATAGTCGAATGAGCGCGTCCGGCCTACTGCTGTCGAATATACAACCTACCGTCCCCACCGATCGCACGGTGCGTGGGCCCCTGGGAGTGGGAACTGCCACTAAACGTCTTCAAACGACTCGAACGTCACGCCTAGCAGGCCATCCCCACTCCCAGCGGCTCGCGCGCCGTGCGATCGGTGGGGGATGCGGTCCACTTGGCACTACAAATGCTTCGAATCGTTTGGAGCGTTGTTTTAACCGGTCCACATGGCGCTTCAAATGTGTCCCAATAGTACGTATGACGTCATTAATACATCACAGGTTTCCACTTCCACCTTATTTCCAATTACTTCCAATGCTACTGCTTGGAGAGGTAGTTTAACTGAAGTGTTTAGTTTGAATATACAAAGCGCGGGAAAGCATAATAATAACCGAACGAAAGTATATGGGAGGGCTCCGATTGCACACATCGCATATTGCACACATGTATCGCTGATTGGCCAATTTAAAAATAAAATAATCTCATTGGCAAAACAGTAAAAAATTACTAGGCACCAGTTAATATGAGTGGTGTATACAATCAGAACTGTAGGCAAACGGGATTCTCCAAAGTATATCTGTAAAGCTGATTTTTAAATTTACATATTATTATATATCGTGGCATCGTGCTACATATATTACTACAAATTGTGCTGTATGGTGTATTGTGTATATTACCCCTTATAAAAATTTTTCATCGTTTTTAGACCTCATATGGACCGTTTTTAGCCCGTTT
Organism: Trachymyrmex cornetzi; assembly: GCF_001594075.2. NCBI lineage: Eukaryota > Metazoa > Arthropoda > Insecta > Hymenoptera > Formicidae > Trachymyrmex > Trachymyrmex cornetzi. Next base: position 96,620 of record NW_017297081.1, read on the forward strand.
TTAGCCCGTTCTTGCTCGTTTCTTGCACTCGCAAGCACTCGCAGTGTATCATGAAGGAACGATAGTGAGTATACACGAGTATGCAATGAGTATTTTTGAGGAGATTGTCCGTTTTCAATACTCGTTTTTCCGCTGATGAACGAGAAACGTATACGCGAGTATTTTTGAGTGAATCGTCCGTTTTCAGCTGATGAGTGAGAACACGTTAATACGATGTTTCTCTTTTACTCGTACATTTTTACTTATCATTTATTAATTACCATATCGTACGATTTCAAATAAATTAAAACAGAAATTATATAATAATTCATTATTTATTGTTGTATGTATCAGGAGACGCGGTAGTGTCTCCGGCCATGTTAAAAAAAAGTGTATATATTATTCATATATACACACATATATAGTATGGGGCGTTTTCTGTCAAAACGGTCACCCCTCCTGCCCATTTCAATTTTTGAGATAAAATGCTTTATAAGGGCTTAAAATTTTCGTTAAAATATCTATTTTTTAAAGCCGTATGGTGTTTTTCGAACAACCAAAATGGCGGGCGTATTAAGAAGACAAACATGAGGAAAGTGATGAAAAAGTTTCCTTTTCTTGAAAACAAAAAATACAAACCCACCTATAAAAATTATGTTATCATGCCTAAATTGTAAAGTTATATATGCACTATTATTAGCAATATCGAATTTCAGAAAATTCAAAATGGCGGATCCAATATGGCCGACCGAAATTCACCAATTCACAAGATTTGGATGACAGTCTGTATATGGGGGTTTTCAAGATTGCTGTTTGCAAATCTGAAGTCGAAATTCAAAGATTCAAAATGGCGGATCCAATATGGCCGACCGAAATCCAATAATTCATATGATTTGGATGACAGACGGTATATGGGGGTTTTCAAGTTTTTTGTTTGCGAATCTGTAGTCGAAATTCAAAAATTCAAAATGACGGAACCAATATAGCCGACCAAAATTCAATAATTGATGTGATTTGGATGGCAGTCTGTCTGATAATCGCAAGAGTTTTTAATAATTTCTTATTTTGTGACTGAGACAGAACTGAGAGTTGAACAAACTTCAAGTATAATATTTATCCTTTATAGAATTCAAGGGACCTTAGTATAATTTAGTTTGCAAATCTGAAGTCGAAATTCAAAGATTCAAAATGGCGGATCCAATATGGCCGACCGAAATCCAATAATTCATATGATTTGGATGACAGACGGTATATGGGGGTTTTCAAGTTTTTTGTTTGCGAATCTGTAGTCGAAATTCAAAAATTCAAAATGACGGAACCAATATAGCCGACCAAAATTCAATAATTGATGTGATTTGGATGGCAGTCTGTCTGATAATCGCAAGAGTTTTTAATAATTTCTTATTTTGTGACTGAGACAGAACTGAGAGTTGAACAAACTTCAAGTATAATATTTATCCTTTATAGAATTCAAGGGACCTTAGTATAATTTTGATATGAAATTATACCTCATTCTATCTAAATTTTGATGATATTTTGTCAGATATAATGCATCTGTCGTAAATTCATAGGTTTAAGGTTAGTCGTAAATTAACGAAAATACAGAAAACAATTTTCAGATTTGTAACTTACTTAATCACGTTTAGAACTTCAAATTTCAATCAAAATGGAGTCATATAGTACCACTAAATTAGTCGGAATCGCACCACATGTGAACAAAGTACTGAATTTGATCAGTACGGCTACAAAAATTAGCCTGTTTTTTCATGAAATTTCACATTTCAGATCATAAGTAACCCGATAACAACAAAATTCCTATCTGTGATCTTGTATTTACATACATATACATTCGCCCAGGTGCCGTTTTTTATAGCTTCAATAACTCACGAAGCAAAATCAGTATCGAATAAATTCTTTTTCTAAAATACGTGTCTAGGCTCCACTCTGATCAGATGAAACTTTATGTATTACTCATCGGCTATTCTGAATTTTATGAATTTTTACTTCAGATTCACAACCAGCAACATCGAAAAACCTCATGTACCGAGTTTCAAACTAATCATATAAATTATTGAAATTAGATCGGCCATATTGCATCTGCCATTTTCTATTTTTGAATTTTGTCTTCAGATTCGCAAAAAGCAACCTTGAAAACCCCCATATACAGACTGTCATCCAAATCTTGTGAATTGGTGAATTTCGGTCGGCCATATTGGATCCGCCATTTTGAATTTTCTGAAATACGATATTGCTAATAATAGTGCATATATAACTTTACAATTTAGGCATGATAACATAATTTTTATAGGTGGGTTTGTATTTTTTATTTTCAAGAAAAGGAAACTTTTTCATCACTTTCCTCTTGTTTGTCTTCTTAATACGCCCGCCATTTTGGTTGTTCGAAAAACACCATACGGCTTTAAAAAAACAGATATTTTAACGAAAATTTTAAGCCCTTATAAAGCATTTTATCTCAAAAATTGAAATGGGCAGGGGGGGTGACCGTTTTGACAGAGAACGCCCCCCATATATATATTAATAAATTAGTAATAATAATGAATTATTATTGTATGAATTTTATTTTTATTTTGACAATTAATTTATCAATGGTTGTATATAACTGTAATATATTCCGGCACGCGCGTGTTGTGTGTGTGCATATACATCAGAGTTCTAGTTTAATCTATCACGTCCCTTAATTATTTTTGGGATTAGGGTAATCACATTAAATATAAAATATATTTAGAAAAAAATTGTTTAA
>NW_017297081.1:99664-102357 GCF_001594075.2 Trachymyrmex cornetzi
ATACACAATGTATTAAATATAATTACACTGTTAGAAATGTTCTTAAATTTCATTACATTTTAAGTTACACAATTTGAAATTAATTTCATGACATTACATTGAATTTAATGTATTTATAATTAAAAAGTATATTTGTATACATACACACACATAAATTTAATGTATTTTTCATGAAAATTTATGAAATTTAATGTACTTTTCATAAAATTTTATTAAAAGTACATTAAATTTCATAAATTTAATATGCACGTTCATTACATTTAAGTAACTACTGTAACTTAATTTTCAGTTAAATCATTCATTCCTTTTAATTTCGTTCATAACCACAAGCTTCATTTACATGTAAAGGAAGCTCGTAGTTACATTTCTAATAGTGTACTATATAATAATTATAATCTTTCATATAAGAGGTACATAAGTAAGCGAATATCGACATAGGAGTTGTGTGGCTCAATATTACATGTAAAGGAAGCTCGTAGTTACATTTCTAATAGTGTACTATATAATAATTATAATCTTTCATATAAGAGGTACATAAGTAAGCGAATATCGATATAGGAGTGTGGTTCAGTGGAAAAGTGGCAACTTCGTAGAGCAGACTTGGAGACCAGGCCTCGGTTCGAATCTCGACAGGAGCTAATTTTCTCGTGCTATCGGTTATGCCTTACGACGAGTAATTTCGAGTGGTCAAAACGTGCAATGTGAGTGACGAGTGCTAAATGAATATTTTTGTATTGGTATAAATTTTTTCACTCAAATTTACGTTTTTATCACTCAAAAATACTCGTAATGTATACGTTTTTACCACTCAGATATACTCGTGTCCTGCATGAGTGCAATCCGTTTTAACCACTCATTTTTACGGAAAAGTTCCTGTTTGCGACCTAAAAACGGAGTCATACTCACTGAGTAAAATGCACGTTTTCACCACTCAAATTAACCGTTCGCGCGGGCTAAAAACGGGCTAGAAACGGTGAAAAATTTTTATAAGGGACATTATTAAAAATAAAAATTGTATAAACTATGCCGATTATAAGGTTACATGAAGGAGATACTGGAATGATTCATAATCTAGAAGTTTTCGAAGAGGATGCTATTATCTTCATCATAAATATAAGTAAGCGATTCTGAAAACACTTCACAGCGCACGTTAGCATGACGTTCATTTTATCCATAATTGCAAAATACGTACTAACGCTTCAAAACACTTCAAAAATTGGTTCATTTGCATACTGTTGGCAGCATTAGTAGTGCTAATGGACCGTTCTATAGAAGCATATGAAAGTGAAAACGTTTGAAGCGTTTGTAGCGTCAAGTGGACCGCACCTGGGGACGGTAGGTTGTATATTCGGCAGCAGTAGGCCGGCCGGACGCGCTTATCTTTAAACGTTAATATCTCGTTAACTATTGCACAACCTACAAAATGGTATAAGAATTTTCGATTCAATTCGGTCCGTTCTACCTGCTCGTGATCAATTACCCGGTAATTTTCAAACACCCTGTATATATGATATGGAAATTATCTTGAGACAATATATTTCTCATTGTGATCGCCGTAGCGACTTAGTGGAGCGAGAAAAACAGTCGGCGAAAAGTCACAAAGATAGCCGAGAAAAAACGAGTTATTTCGCGATTATCGAGTATAAAAGAGTGACGCAGAGAACGTCTTTTTCTGATCGAGATTCTATTCTGAGCCAACAATCCGCAATCCGCTGAGCAAACACGATCCGATCCTTAGCTAAGATTTAGTAGCGTGAGGATATAGAGCAGTCTTTCAACTCGGGCATCGCGTATCCCAAATCCCCTTGCCTCTCGCCCGCTCGTGCTTATTCCCCACCGTGGATTTAACGCTTCCCCACCGCGGTGACGCGGCGTATCATTTCGTATAGCAGTTAAGCGCGGTTTCATTGAAAGACAGAGACGTGTACCGAGAAAGAGACAAAAGCAAAAGAAGCCATATTTATGACTTATTTTATTTTCGTTTGCGATCTTTATTAATCCTAAGAGTTATATTTGTATACTTGCATACTTGCTTGCGACGCGCGACGGCTCCAAACGCATGTAGCGGGAAGACTGGAAGATAGCGTTGGAGAGGGTAAAATTGAGAAATTCTCCTTATCTTCCTTCACAGTCAATAAATAATCGTAAAATGAAGGCTCATATAGAATACACATGACTTGATAGCTGCACGCACGCACGCACGCACGAGTTTATAGGTCTATTCATGTTGCTTAAGATCTCCAAAAATTTTGCACTTAAAATAAGATAACTATACATTCGCGCGTCAAAAAGAAAGAGAACGAAGATGCTTAGTGCAATAAGTGTAAACAACGCGAACAAATCTCATGTCTGTGTGCTCGCCTTCGGTGCGCCGAGAGTAAACGAGACAACGAAAGAACGTCTATCCTTCTCGCTCTAGTCGCTTATTTCAAGTAACCAAAAATGCTTTTTCGATAATCTTGGCCGCTCGGTGTGCATCTATAAAGGGTGAAAGACATTCTAGGTAACATATAAATTTTAATAATAGTATTGTAGTAATAGTATACTATATACTCAGAACCAGGGAATGGAAAGTTACTTTTTAAAAGTAACAAGTTACAGTTACTCGTTACCCAGTAGGAAAAGTAACAAGTTACCGTTACTAGTTACCGATTTTTAAAAGTAATTCGTTACAGTTACCGTTACTTGAGAAA
>NW_017297081.1:103026-110220 GCF_001594075.2 Trachymyrmex cornetzi
TTACTTCCATTCCCTGCTCAGAACATAGAATTCGGATAATAGTTAAACCGATTCTACATAAAACGCAGAACGCGGATCGCAAATCGCAAACTTGTCACTGAGACGTTTACCTTAAATGAAATCTGTTTTTCTATCAAAAAAATCCGAAAAAAACGTGTTTTCATAATGACGTTATGTTTATCAATTGCGGTTGGTACTAAATAATTTTGTTTTAACTGTTCTTTTCTATCATCCTAATTTAAAATTTTGACAATAAACAAAATTTCGGCAGTCTGATTATTAATATAAATAATAAAGATGATGCCAATGTAATTTAATAACATACAAATAAAAGCCTTTATATGTTGCGCAATTTTAAAATAATTTTTTGTCTATTGAAAGTGACATGGGTTTCTTTCCTATGGTTGTTGTTTTAAAACTCTCATACATAAATTATTTAAAAAATTATATGAAAATATTTTTTATCTAATATGCGTTTACTATTAAATTGATTACTTATTTCAGAAATAAAAACGGTAATCATTTACAATAGAGGACCCTCCCCAGTGATCTTGACCTTGACATATGTCATAACCTTGAATCAGCTCCAAGTTTTAACTGTCGCTCGTTATTAGTTTTAAAATTATTAACAATCAAATCTAGTAATTATTTGTCTGCTTTATATGAAAAGTCAGATAACTAAGCAGCGGGTGAAAAGTACAGAATGGACCGATTAATACGACTTTCCACGCGAAGTGAGTTCCACCTCACCTCCCTCCTGCCAAGGGCCATCCGACTTTCCACGCGAAGCGAGTTTCAGCCTACCATCCACATGTCAAGGGGCGCTCGACTTTTCACGCGAAGCAAGATCTATCTGAATGAAAAGTCGTACCCTTGTTGGCAAGGAAGGAGGTGGGGTGAAATTCGCTTCGCATGGAAAATTGAACGCTCCTAAGCAGGGGAGAAGGTGGAGTGGGACTCGCTTTGCGTAGAGAGTCGTAAAATATATTTTAAAGCAGAAAATTTCTAATACAAGGAGTGTTAAGGCTCAAGTGATACAATTAAATGAAAAAAAGCCTTGAGCCAACACAGGTTCGTATGTAAAAAAATGTTTATTAAAATCTAAATGTTTTGAACACAATATTTTGGTCATCTTCAGTAATAAACTGACGTAATATAAATTGTACAATATTAAAATAAGTCGCTAGGTAAAATTACAATAATAAAGATGTGTCCAAATTCAAAATCTTAAAATGTTATAGTATTTGTTTAAATATTGTGTACGTGAGTCAATCGATAAAATGATACCATTACTATAGTAATAAAAATTCTAATAAGCAATGACCTTAACATTACAATTAAATGTAAACTTACATATCGGCTGTACATACTTTAGTAGGAGAACAAAGCGTAGCATTATGAAGGTCCGTTATCAATTAATGTACAAGAACAAATGAGGAAATTTCTGTTTTATATAGTGAAAAAGAGACATCATTTTTCAAATTTTTTTGGTAATAACTTTTTAACGAATAACGAGCGAGTTACAATATGACTAAAACTTGTTGAAGGTCACTCAGGATCATAACCATGATAACATATGTCAAGGTCATTGGAGGGGGGAGGGTCCCCTAATGTAAATAATTACAAAAAAAGCTATGAAAAAAAGGAAAAAACGGGATTTGAACTTGAGACCTACAGTGTTCCGATCTCGTACCTTATGAGCTCGATTACATCAATTTCTCGAATTTCGAGTTTATGAACGAGGTATATAACGCGCATAAAAAATCATAAATAATTAATATTTCGTAAACTGTCACGTTTTGACATGATTTATATTATTTTGGATTAATGGGAGGGGTATACAATTTATTAAAACTTAAACAACCCTTCGCCTTTTATTGATACACGCTGAGCGGCAGAGATTGTTGAGAAAGTATTTTCGATCGTTTGAAACAAGCGATTAGAGCGAAGACGTTCTCTCGCTGTCTCGTTTGCCAACGCGCCGAAGGCGAGCACACAGACATGGACTCGTGCTTGTATGTGTATCTACCGATTATCAAGTTGCCGACTTGTGACGCTGATCGCGTACCTAATTTCTATCACTGATTCTGTATCGTTACCATTAGCGCGGAGTTTTAGTTGATTGTAAGTATTCAGGAGCTAAACCGACTAAATCATATAATTATTGTATAACAATTATTTTCTTCCTCTTTTACTGGTTTGAAAATCCTTTTTCAGGATTAAAGTATACGCATTAATACGTGTCTGTGAGATGGCGAGAAAAATTTCAAAATCGAGATCTTCTTTACTATTTTTTAGTCCAATATGGCGCTCTAGAGCTGTCACATCATGACATTTGCTTCGTATAAAAGCTGTAAAATCTGTACTTACGAAATAGTAGTCCACAGACTAGTAGTTTGCAGAAAGAAACAACGTGGAATTCTTAAAATTGAACTTAGACTAATTAAAACTAAAATTATTATTATTTATGTATAAATTAAAACTAAAATTATTATTATTTATGTGTATATGTGCGTGAGCTATTGATGTGTAGTAATATATATGTATAGTGATGTGTCAATGACACGTAAATCATTTGTGTGTAAGTGCCAGTTACAATATGACTAATCGTCTTCAAGATTTCCCTTAAGAAACGTTCAATTAAATTTATCTTTACTTCCGCTCACTATCTCTTTTTAAAGTAAGAATGTGTTACGTCTCCAACAAATTGCATAATTTGGCGCACTCTGTCGAGTGCAATAAATTTTTTTCGCAATGTCATGATAATCATTATAAAGTATTAACTGTTTCTTGCAAATTAAAAAAAAATAAAGCTTTTTACGATTTTTTGTTGCGGAGATGCGACGTATCAAAGTTACCTATATATTTTTTTTTAGTTACCTCCAGCATTAGGATTAATCGATGCGCATCAAGAAGAGGTTGCTACTCGAATTTTGCACATCATATGCGTATGTGCATATGTGTGTACGTATGGGTATGTGTGCGTATGTGTTGAGATTGACGCGTGAGTACACTTATACTTCAAAATCTCGTACTCCCGTCTCATCTTCGAATGATTTCTTATAAATGCATGTATTATATATTGATGTAAGCTCTAAGTGAAACCTGACGAACTTTTTATCATATACGGCGCTGCTTCTAGTTCTTAAAGATCCGTTAGCAGTCTTTCAAAAACTTCATAGCTTCCTTCCGATCATCTCACACTGAACAATAACTCGAATAAATTTAAACTGACGTAAGCACTGTACCGCAAGTGCTGTTAAGCCGGGAGCACATAGAAAAACGTAAGTCCGTAAGACGTAATCAGTAAGGAAATCGTAACATTGGATTCGCTACTGGCCTTATGGTCTCTGCTGTGATTGGTCAATTCACTTACTGCTTGCGTGTTACGGCCTTACGTCCTTGTATGTGTCATGAGCTTTAGTATTTTTAATTACGGTTTATATCTACAGTATTATTTTTACTGGAGTTTAAATCCGACATACTCGTATGTAGGATGTGATGAAAACAACTTTGAAGGAATTATCAATGAGAAATAGTACTACACCGAATATGGCGAGAAATTCCTCGGGCCACATTAATATATAAGTTACATTAATATATAACAAGAAATTATACGAAGACGAGGCGGGAATACAAGATTTTAAAGCGTAAAATAGAACTAAGAGCCTCTCCCAACATGCACGCACATGATTTTTGACAAAATGCTTGTGTAAATAGAACGGATTAAAGTCAAAAAATCTTATACAATTTTGCAATTTTTGCAATAATTAACAGAAATTTATTACGAAAATAAATCGCCGAATGCACGTAGTCGTTCGATCTACCAAATTTGCGAAGATACGATCGTTCTACGCGTGAAGGTGTTTTCTTTCCACTTGTATGATGCTATTGTCGCTTGTAGTAAACAACTCCCCAATTTATGATGCTGAGCGATTATGAGTCCTATCTCGCTGCGCATTTGAATTTAGCAGTAGACTGAGAGAATACGCGCTCATTCTGTGATCTTTAATAATTAATTTCTCTAGTTAACTATTGCAAAAATTGTGAAATGGTACAGAATCCTTCAACTCAGTTTATTCTGCTCTATCTGCACGAGTATTTTGTAAAAAATTATGGGACACTTTATATATACCGTACCTTGAAAAGTCACCTTGGATCGCGTTCTCTTTGGTGTATTTTTTGAAATTTTGGAGAAAGTCGATGGAGGATGTACGTGTGTTGGAGAAGATGGCATCGAGGACCATGTCGGACGTGGTGTGGAAGTCGCAACCGGAACTCTCCACGTGTCGAGGGATGCCGCTGTCGCTCTCCAGGAATGCCTTCGCGGAGGACCCCCAACAACTTCGAGACCGGGCGACGGTATCGATGTTAGAGAGCCGCGATATCGCGAAGAATACAGATCAGTTGATAACCGACAGTCACAGGGACTTGGCAGACCTGTTGTGGGATTGCAACGAAGCCAATATCCAGCAGGAGAGCCTAAGGACTCGCGTCTATGGGCTTCCGATGTACGGAGGCTACAGCCGCGTGAACTAAAACACGTCTAAAAAAGGAAAATCATTAAACTTAATTATTCACGGATTCTTTAGGAAATCTAAAATTCACTTCTATGAAGTTTTTCAATCAATGATTCAAAATTTTCGTATTTCCTCTTATTAATCCTTTTTATTGTAAATAAACTTTGAATTAACTTAACCCTCAAAAAAATAAACTATAAAATATTCATAAAAAATATTAATACAAATAAACGAAGAAGCCAATATTCAATCAAAATAGATGTTGGCATCTAATATTTTTGCGTCAATTTTACGATTTCCAATTTAAATAAATTGCGCATTGTGATATTATATATTCTAGCTTCAATGGAGTAGTGATCCAAATGTAGCACTGTATTACAAAAATGACAAATAATCGATATATGTGAAATTGCGCTTAGACATATGATTTCAATAAGATGGATGTTCGTGCAATACTAAACACTATGGCTCGTATTCAGATTGCGCTTTTATCTCTAAAATGCTATAATATGCGTAACGTAAAGTATAATATGTTAGCGCGCTAACATTGTTGTAAGCGCGTTCTAAGTACGGGTCTATGTTTCCTAACAAATGAATAGGCAAATACGGTCTAATCAATTATTCACCTCGATTACCAGACTTTACCGTACTTGATTATTATTTCTGGAGAAGGATAAAGGTATGACTTCACAGATATATATATCCAGATATTTCCCCCTACTTCCATCAGTACACCTGGTAACAGAGTGGGAGAAAAATCCAAATTTCAATGTTTCGAATCTCGCTGCAAACGACTTCTATCGGCTACATTTTCATATAGAGCGTGAGATATCTAGGGGTGAATATCGTTCCGATATTCGCTGCCAGTGCTGAAAATTTATACCGCATGTAACATATACTATATAGTTTCATCACTGGCAGTAAATATCGGAATGTACCCTAAATATAGTCGGTTTGAAAGGTAAACGTTAAGAAGACTCTGTCCACCTCAAATTTTGATAAAAATACACTGAATCGATATGCTTTCGCATGAAAATAAAGATTTGACAAAAAAGGGAAGGCCACTGTACTTTATGAATCGAGATATTGATTGTCAAAGTTGACAACTATTCAAGATAGGAAATCGGTCACAATAGTGGTTCACTGCTTTAAAAACACAAATTCACTGCTTTAGCAGATTGTTAATGCCGAGAATGTGTTTTTAAAGCAAAAAGTTTCAAAATTTGTATTTTTTACGTATATCCAATGTACATATACTATAGTTTGATAGATCATATTAAAACAGGTTAGGAAGCGAATCGAGAGGAAAGCTTGAAAAACACTAAAGATGCGATTAAGCACACTTTATTGTAGATACAACGCAATATAAATTCAGACAGCTTATATAAACAATAATAAGATTTTATTCGGACCGACAAGAATTAAACACTAAGTATAAGAATATTCAAGCATATGACGGTCAAAGCTAGATCTTTTTTGCCTAAACAATTCCCAGTAGATTATTTATATCCATATATATGTACATGCATATATATCATATTTTTGTAGTTATTCAAACTGCGCGCCAAAATTTTTCCGGACTCTATCTAACACAATTAAACTCCTGCAATAATATCACAAGTTAAATTAAATTGACAATGTGCTAAAAAAAACTTTAAATAAATTTATTGCGAAAAATATTACCTCGGCCGGGACTTGAACCCGGACCTCTTGTAATCCGTACGAGCGTCCTAAGCCATTCCATATATATTATTGCAGTAGTTTAAATGCATTAGATAGAGTCCAGAAAAATTTCGGCGCGCAGTTTGAATAATTACAAAAATATGATATATATGGATGTACATACGAGGGTCGTCTGAAAAGTTTTGAGCCTCATCATGAAGATGGCGTTACTCGTCAAAGTCATTCTGGTATTATAATCGTGATACTTACGAAAGATATCTGTGACAATTGTGGCCACTTTGGACGTTCAGTTCTTGTTTGACAATCATTTGTGTCGTCATTTTGTAAAAATGAAAAAAATTGAATATCGTGCTATAATTAAACTCTTGCATTTGAAAGGCAATACGTCTACGCAAATTAAAGCCGAGTTGGACGCTGTTTACGGGGACTCTGCCCCATCATTTGCCACCGTGAAAAGATGGGTAGCTGAATTTAAACGTGGTCGTACCAGCTTAGCTGATGACAAGCGTTCAAGACGGCCAACAACTGTGACCACCACCGATAACATCGAAGAAATTCATCAAATGATAATGGACAACCGTCGAATTAAGATTAGGGAGATAGCAGAGGCTGTTGGCATATCAAAAGAACGTGTTTGTCATATATTGACTGAAGAATTAGGCATGCGTAAGTTAATCGCGCGTTGGGTGCCGTGCTTGCTCACTCTGAATCAAAAACGCATTCGAATGAACATTTCTAAGGTCCTGTTGAAGCGGTTTAAGCGAAACGAGTCGGATTTTTTACGTCGATTAATAACGGTTGATGAAACTTGGGTCCACCACTTCACTCCTGAAACGAAAGAACAATCAAAACAGTGGGTTGCGAAGGGTGAACCTGCTCCGAAGAAAGCGAAGACGGTTTTATCGGCGGGAAAAGTGATGACGACTGTTTTTTTGGGACAGTCATGGAATTGTGTTGATCGACTATCTTGAAAAAGGTAAAACAATAACAG
>NW_017297081.1:110416-111410 GCF_001594075.2 Trachymyrmex cornetzi
TTTTTTCTGTTTCCTAGGCTCAAAGTTTGGCTCGGAGGACAAAAATTTTCATCGAACGAGGTCATCGCATCCGTAGACGCCTATTTTGCAAAGCAAGACGCTCAGTATTATTGGAATGGATTAAAGGGGTGGAAGCATCGCTGGAAAAAATGTATCGACTTAAAAGGAGACTATGTGGAAAAATAAAATTGAATTTTACCGAAAAATTACTTGTTTCTATGTTAGGCTCAAAACTTTTTTGAGCCTCGGTGATCTAATGGCTTAGGACGCTCGTATGGATTACAAGAGATCCGGGTTCAAGTCCCGGCCGAGGTAATATTTTTCGCAATAAATTTATTTAAAGTTTTTTTCAGCACATTGTCAATTTAATTTAACTTGTGATATTATTGCAGTAGTTTAATTGCGTTAGATAGAGTCCGGAAAAATTTCGGCGCGCAGTTTGAATAACTACAAAAATATGATATATATGCATGTACATATATAGGATATAGATAATTCACTGGGAATTGTTTAGACAAAAAAGATCTAGCTTTGACCATCATATGCTTGAATATTCTTACACTTAGAGCTTATATAAACGTGTACAGGTAACGAACGAGACAGAGAGCGCGTAGGCAAACTCGAAAGTAGTTCCTACGCATAGTGATACAAAGGTGGCAGTATGATCAGAAAGGTCCGTTCGTAGGATTGTATGATGTGTGTATTCACGGCATTTACGCCAACAAATCGAATTATGGGAGATCATATCCGAATATGGAGAGAGCGATCTGTTTCAGCTATAAGAATAGGGGGAAATATCTAGATATACATATCTACGTGAAATCGCACCTTTAAGGATTTGCTGTTCCGTGAACGTTCAAGTACAAGGAACAATATGATTCGTAAAATAAATGAAGCAATTGTAACGTCCGGCGCGCTATACTATAGCACTCCGGCCGTCTACCAAGCGAACGCGAGCACACAATATAGCAAACGATATAATACATGCCGCAAG
>NW_017297081.1:112850-113705 GCF_001594075.2 Trachymyrmex cornetzi
CACCCCGCGCGCCCCGCTCCGCGCTCGCGTTCCCGCGAACACGTGTCGCGTCTCGAGATCGCCGAAATCTCGCGCTCAGGACGTAACACAATTTACTCCTTAAATGTTAATAAAGTTCTTCTAGAAACTAATTTTTTCCAAAGCGGAGTAGATACTTGCATTGTAGAAAACAGTGAGCACTTTGAACATCTCTTATAATAAAATAAATAACATTTAAACAATGTATTTATATTTTGACCGTATATTTGAAAAACTCAATTAATACTATAATGTAACTGCCTATTACGGTCCGAGCTGGATCTTTGTTGCTTTAAATAATTCAATCTTGAATTACTAATATATCCTATATATGTACTTGCATATATACCATATTGTAGTCTTTTTCAAACTGCGCGCCGAATTGTTTTTCCGGACTAAATAAACGCAATTAAAACTACTCTAGTAATCGCGAATTAAATTGACAAGCAATTTTTAATAATTTGATGGTACCATCAAGCATCATATATTATAAAGATGTTAATCTATAAAAACTGTTAATAAATTTATTGCGAAAAATATTACCTCGGCCGGGACTTGAACCCGGATCTCTTGTAAACCGTACGAGCGTCCTGAGCCATTAGACTACCGAGTAAATAACATTTACTTACTCAGAAATGCCAACGTGTGGAAACACATGTATGCGCACAATTTGCCTCTCTTGAATCAAGAATTATAAAATACACTCAAAAATATTAAGCATCAACTTTGATAGAATATGTGATCTTATTTTGAACATTTCTCCAGTAATCTTCACATATTATTGTTAATATTTAATATTATATATATCTCTCTCTCTCTCCTCCCCCTCCCTCCCTC
>NW_017297081.1:114247-115610 GCF_001594075.2 Trachymyrmex cornetzi
TCTTTAAACGTTAATATTTCGTTAACTATTGCGCAACCTACAAAATGGTATAAGATTTTTTTATTCAATTCGGTCCGTTCTACCTGCTCGTGATTGATTAGCCGATAATTTTCAAACACCCTGTATATGTATATATATATACACAGGGTGAATGTTAATGCATGTCCCTATCTTTTACCATGAGAAGTGAGTTATCGACTGCAACTGTGATTATCTAAACGGTGCATAGATGGCTGCCGCTTAGATCACACATACGTGCTGAAGGATCGAATGCAATGTACAGACAAGTTAAAAACTGTTATGCAGTAAGTTAAATAATATCGTATTATTGAAGCAATGCATACTCAAATAGTACAGACGATCACTCTAAACTAAAAAAAAATTCATTTTTTTTAATTCTTTCTTGGAATTTATGAAATCTTTCCAATCTTCTTTCTTCTTCTTCTTCTTCTTCTTCTTTTCAAATAAACTGAAAAAATCTTTTTAAAGAAGATTTTGTAGAAGAGCATAAAAATGTTATTTATTCGAAAAAGTGCTCAAAATGGGAAGGGATATTTAGCTAGTATACATTTACAAGTATAAAAATAATGACATAAAATATTAGTATAATACACATGTTCGTATCTCAGACAGCACACGATATATTTATAAAATATTTACAAAATATTTGTAAGATTTATTTTGAATATTTTGTAAATATTTTTGTGAATTTTATATTGTAAATATCTTAAATTGCGTAGAGCATAAGTATTTATTATAAATATTATGAAATATTTATCGTAAATATTGTAATAAATTTGCTTATCAGCGCTGGTTATAACAAGAGCATGTTTAAAATTTATCAATTTATTTTAGCAAAAAATTAAATCTTAAAAATATTAAATCTTTAATCTTAATCTTTAATCTTTAATCTTTGTTAAATCTTACAAATACTTTGTAAATATTTTAAAAATATATACCGTGTGCTGTCTGAGATACGAACATATGTATTATACTAATATTTTATTATTTTTATACTTGTAAATGTATACTAGCTAAATATCCCTTCCCACTCATTTTGAGCACTTTTTCGAATAAATAACATTTTTATGCTCTTCTACCAAATCTTCTTTAAAAAGATTTTGTCAGTTTATTTGAAAAAGAGAAGAGAAGAAGAAGAAGAAGAGAGATTGGAAAGATTTCATAAATTCCACAAAAGAATTTTAAAAAATGAATTTTTTTTAAGTTTAGAGTGATCGTCTGTGCTATTTGAGTATGCACTGCTTCAATAATATGATATTATTTAACTTACTGCATAACAGTTTTTAATTTGTCTGTACATCGCATTCGATCCTTCAGCACGTATGTGCGATCTAAGCGGCAG
>NW_017297081.1:115941-116226 GCF_001594075.2 Trachymyrmex cornetzi
TGAACTATGACCTTGACAATGACCTTGTCCTTCATTTTCAAGGTCATTTGAAGGTCAAGGTCATTTTTTTAAATGGGAAGCCTTTTTCGTTGAATATTCTTGTAGCTTATCTTGAGAGCTTTCCAAAACACTATAATAAAATATTTTTTTCTTTAAGCACTTCTCGAGTTATATAAGGCTCGAATGTCACAGTACCGCCGCCGACATTAGCATTACGCAAGGTATCCGACCGATGGCTAAAACCTCTTGAATGTTGTTCAGGATCATATCCTAGATAACATTCGT
>NW_017297081.1:116605-124804 GCF_001594075.2 Trachymyrmex cornetzi
TATATATATAATATTTATTATCTATTCTATCATCTAATATAATCAAATGAGTAATGTACAATACTTGGTCTGTTTTTTTATAGCTGAACTAAAATACATTCTTTGTACTAAGACTCCTGAATACTGTTACGTGCCACGTCACTCTTGTCGCGACATGTTTGAACAAAGAACATAGTACAGAAAAGGCCATTTTTAACCCACTAACGGAAAAGTGTAAAACATAGTGAATCTTATAGATTTGACCTACTGAACATGATGGTGCTATTAGTTTTCATTGAAAATGTGGGGAACATCGTCATTTTTCGAGTTAAAGTCCTATATTTCACCCTCTCTGTATTACATGATTTTCAATACGAGTGAATTATTTCATGTGAAACTTAGTATGCGAAGATTCCTAATATTGTTAAACGGAAATCTAATAAATAAGATGCATTCAAAATAAAGAATCCAAAATGGCGGATGCCATTTGGCCTTTTTTTTGCTGTCGCCAACTGCTTTCTATAAACCGCTTTCAGCCGGGCCCAGGGACAACGAGCGTGGATGTAGCGGTTTTCTATCCTCTCTTTTTTTGTGTTTTACGTATTTTTTGTTTTTTTTGAGATTTGTATTTTTTTATGTTTTAATATTTTTTCATATGTTATATAATTAGATGCTCATTTTTTTCAACTTCGAACTATTCGAATAGAACGAATATTTGACATGTTCGAATCTTTTGTCCGAGCCCTAGAAAAAATACTAAAACATATAAAAAAATACAAATCACAAAAAAAAACAAAAAATACATAAAACACAAAAAAAGAGGGGACAGAAAACCGCCACGTCCACGCTCGTTGTCCCTGGGTCCGGCTGAGAGCGGTTTATAGAAAGCAGTTGGCGACAGCAAAAAAATGGCCAAATGGCATCCGCCATTTTGGATTCTTTATTTTGAATCCTTTATTTTGAATGCATCTTATTTATTAGATTTCCGTTTAACAATATTAGGAACCTTCGCATACTCAGTTTCACATGAAATAATCCACTCGTATTGAAAATCATGTATTACAGAGAGGGTAAAATATAGGACTTTAACTCGAAAAATGACGATATTCCCCGTATTTTCAATGAAAACTAATAGCACCATCATGTGCAGCAGGTCGAAATCCATAAAATTCACTATATTTTACACTTTTCCGTTAGTGGGCAAAAAACGGCCTTTTCTGTACTACGTTCTTTCTAACATAAAGTTTTTGTTTAGACGATCACGATAAACCTTGTTACGGTTATTTCTTTGCTCATTTTCAGTACCCGCGTTTGTCCCTTTTTTCCTATTTTTGATCTTTTCTGAATATTCTGTCTTACAAATATTTTATGATCAGCAAACGAATTCCTGAGTCATAAAAACTCACGTACCTCAGTTCCTTTCTACTCTTACCACGCATACTTATTGGGTTTTTGAACATATTACCTTATTGGCTAATATTTAACAAAACTCCACCTCTTTCGTTTTGGTGAAGATTCTTCCAACTCAGATTTAGTCCACTCCTATAAGCCGTTCTTGCAGCTTAGTTTTAAGCTTGCCAGTTGTATTATCTCTAAATAAAGCCTGTTCTGAAGACAGAATTCGAACCTTATCATTATATTATACACTACGGCGTATCTCGCACGTAACAGTACTCAGCTAAGAACTCTGCGTTGACGGTGGCGACACAGAATCAGATGGCACGGCGGCCTGGCGAAACCAGTAGCCACACACACAAGAACGAGCCCATGTACACGCCGAGGGACACCATTTTTACCGGTGTATGTATATATGCTCTCGGTGTGCCGAAGGCGAGCACATGTACAGGGTGTTACAGATACATACTAGGCAGTACGACGGATTGCGCGGCAAACTTTGCCGCGCAACCCGTCGTACTGCCTAGTATGTATCTGTAACACCCTGTACATGGGCTCGTGCTTGTGTGTGTGTTACAGCGACTCGTCACGATAAATGTTTGAACTTATAGGCGTGGAAAAGTGACGTTTTGACGACGAAATTTGTGCTGCATGCCATTTCGTTATTATTTGCTTAATTGTGGAAATGTGACTTGTCTCATATTTATGAAAGTCCTAAAA
Source organism: Trachymyrmex cornetzi (assembly GCF_001594075.2). NCBI lineage: Eukaryota > Metazoa > Arthropoda > Insecta > Hymenoptera > Formicidae > Trachymyrmex > Trachymyrmex cornetzi. The sequence continues at coordinate 118,700 of NW_017297081.1, forward strand.
ATGAGTGGAAACTAGTTATCTTGGAATTTTACATGTAAAAACGATATATTCCACTCATTTTAACAGCTGTCAAACCGTGTGTTTTTGCCCAAATATAGCTCATTTTACGTGCCTTTCACAACCATTTATTGACTATCAAGAGAGGAAAGAACAGTTTTCGCCCATTTTTACAAGCGTTTTAAAGCGATCTCGTCATTTAGATTTATCTAAATTGTCTTTATTTACAAATGGCATGCAGCATAAATTAACATGTCATTTCTCACTTATGATGTCACGATTTCAACATGGCCGCGGTAATTACTCAAAAGCCTTAAAGTGAAGTAAATATGTTTGAAATTTTATGAAAGCGAGAAAGCAGGCTTTAGCATAGTCCTGTACAGAAATAAAAAACAAATCTATTATTAATACTTTGAGGCTTCCATGAATATTTTCTTCAAAGAAACTATCAAAGAATAGTGAGACTAGAACACTATAATATAGATATTCGCATCCATCATTTTTAGTCCTTTCCCCACTCTTTGTTCTCTCTTCAACTTTTTCTTTTCTCTCTTCAATCTTCTTAGTTTAACGGCAGAGTGGAGAGAAAGTAAGGGATTGAGGAAAGCAGCAAGAGTGAGAAAAGGACTAAAAATGGCGGATACGAATACTCATATTATAGTGCCTTAGGGAGACTAAGAATGGAAGGCTAAGGACCCCGTTATTTTGTACCATCTAACATTTCTTTTGTTAACTATTTGATCGGCTATGTTAGAATATATCAAATAGAATATGGGTCTCTTTCATCAACCTCGGTTAAGTTAAGTAATAATGATAAAGTCATTTATTACTATGCATTTGCCAAAAGATTCGTCCTATAAATCTTATGTATGTATCACTTTCTTATACGCGTGTGTGTGTGTGCGCGCGTGTTTAGTTATGTTAGATTGGGTACGTGTAGCTTGTGTCCTCAGACATTTCGTTTGTTAACTACAGTCAAAAATCAGGGTCTTTTATGAATGGATTATAAATAAGCCCTCCATTCTTGGTCTCACTATTCTTTGGAAACTACTAGGTTTGCAGTTATCTCCATGTCTTGATACATCATTAATTACCAACATTTTATGAACATTGCAATTTACTTCACCAGGTAATTACAGGTGGAAAACAATCTGATGCTATAAGTATTAAGTAAATATTTATATTATTCATGTGTTTTTATTCTTGTTGTACTTAAAGTAGCACATTTCACCCTGATGAATTAAACTGCAATGTTTATAAAACAATGTACGAAGATAACAGAGATAATTCAGAAAACTTCCGTAGAGCTAATTTGAAAGCTAGTACTAATAACTTTTGTTTCTAATTTTTTCAATAGTTTATGTTTTAATTTCACCTGTGCGTGTGGCTCATGGCACAGGTGATCTGCACTTCTTGATAATTCTGGTACCATGCTAGTGAAGCTAATATCCGACAACATTACTCTTCTAGCTTCTCGGGTTTTGTCCGACAATCTCAGTCGGCTAGGCACTCCCGTTGGTAGCGCAAACTTGCTCGGTAATGTCGTAAAAGTATGTGCGACTTTGTGCGCGAGATAGCTTTCAGATCGCCATTGTGCCGGAAGCGCAGAGATGTCCGTTTGGGCACCAGATTCTCTTCGGGCACCACTACTACGATCCATCACCGGCCGCAATGGGACAGAACTCTTTCTCCGACTATTAGCCAGAGCTTCCCGATGAATGATAGGTCTGGGAGAATAACAATAATATAATAATACATTTAGTAATAAAATTATATAACACAATAAAAACAATAAAAGGTATCTATAAAATTAGAAATTGATAAAGATAAGTAATAATTTAATCAATTGATTGCTCGATTTTAAGCTGAAAAATATAATCAATGTGAGAGAGAATTACGTGAATATTGTAAATGCAGTTTATGAACCTCTAAGACATGAGATTTGTTAAAAAATAGTTTCCTGAAGAAAATTATCTGAATTATTGTAAACCTGTAAGCCGTCGGTGGTGCAGCCAGAGTATTTCTTCTCGTGACATGTCGCAAGGATGATCCTGCTGTACTTTCAGCATCTTCCAATATACCACACTTACTGATGTCAGTCTCCACTAGAACAGAGCATTGCGACCACATCTTGTTGAGTCTGGTACTGGAGCTCTCGTCGAACCTGTCAACACTCTCCTCGCGATCAATGCTAGAACTCTGCGACGAGATAGCTTCCTCGACAGAACTGGTTTTCTCTCCATTACAAACTAATGACTCATCATCTGCCGGTTTTACATATTTAAGTAAAATAGGCTGGCCACCACCGCCATGTTGCCATGTTTCCGTCTCGGTGATAGAAACCAGATCCTCCTGCAGACCGAGATCGCGACATATCTCATCTGTCGTGAATATTAGCTCGATGTCATCCAATTCTTCAGACTCGTTCTCCGAGTGTTCGTTTGGTCTCGGCGAATCACCTGAATGATCTTGTCGAGGTATCTGAGGTTGATCTACGTGATCACTGAATACAGAATTATCACCATCAGAGATAGATTTCAAACTCAAGTCTTCAGGATCCTTCCCAGGAATATCTAAATGACCCATATTAGCTGCATCACCTAAAATAACGAAAAGAACACATGTCTAAAAATTAAAGAAAATACTGTCTTTAAAAAAAAATCTACATTTTTACAAATTTTTTAATATCTAATTTTTAAAAAAGTTTTTTAGTGACGTATTGTTATATCATTATTGTTATTATCGCAAATGGAAAAATGTTTTCTTTATTACATTATATTTATATATTATTACGTCTGCCGTCAATACAAACGGAATTCTTCTTTTTTTTATACCTCTTTCATCCCGTGCTATTTATTTTTATTAATTAGCTTCTCATTGTTCATAAAAATATTTTAGTTAAACATTTTGCGTGAATATTCCAACCGAAAACTTATTCGAGTAGTAGTATTGTTCTCTATCACGCCGGTATGACATGACACGTGCGCTAGCGCGAGCCAATCAAAATATTAGCGAGGCGCGTGTCGATGCCTAACCCAGTGAGAAATAGTACATCAAATTGACGTTGAATCGATGTCGATTTGATCAAACTTCATCGAACGGATTATTGAACATCGAAATCTTAAATATTTTGAGATGATTTCAATGTCGTGATAACTGTGCAAACGGTATTTGTTGATGCCAGTAGCAATACAATTATAATCTTTCTTTCAAGATTTTCAACGTTTTTCTCATGTTTTTGTTCAATATCGATTCGATATCGATTCGATACGTTATATATAATTTGCCAAAGACATAGAGAATGGACTGCGCGATCCAATGTGTCAAAATGATCGATAAGGATGAGAGAGAGGGACCGTGGGAGACGGCCAATCTCCCTCTCGTTCTCTCTCCCATTACACCATTGAATGGAAAATCATTAGTTTATTATGTATTATGTGCTCCAAAATTTAAAAACATGATCCTATTTGCATGGTATGTGTCAAAGTTGGCAAATAAACGCGAATTTTTTTATGTTAATCAATTATGTTTCCCTGCAAATCTACATAACTTGAAATGTAATTTGTGTAAAACGAATTATTGTTTTATTAAATGTTCGTGGTGTGCGGCTCACTTATGTTTCCAATGCTTTTACATTAATTTTCACCCACAACATTGTACGGCAATGTCCGAATTTTATAATAATAATAATAATGAGTAAAAAATAAATATAAAACGAAATATTATTTTATAAAATGTTTGTGATGTACGACTCATTTGTGTTTCCAATGTTTTAATATATATTTTAATTTACAATATCGTACGGCAATGTTCGAATTTTATAAATAAATGTAAATAAATATATAAAATAACGTTTTTCGATTAAATAAAAAAAAATTGTATACTGCGTGGTCTCGAACTCTCTTCGTCAGATGTAAAAGTAGTACGCGCGCCTCAGGCCTCTCATCCACCGCGCTTCTTGCTTTATCTCTACTTATTCACAGTACTTACCGCGCAGTAGGCCCATTACTCAACTTCACATGCAAATTTCTCTTAAACGAGGGCCCATGCACCTAAACCCTTTTACACTTTTTACACTCTCGAACTCGCCTTTCGAATGGTATAAGTTACATTCCAATTCGTATTTCGCAATTCGTGCCATCTCCTTGTTAGATACGGATCACGCAGTCCATTCTCTATGTCTTTGTAATTTGCTAATAATGCTGACATAATTTCTTACATTGCCGGTAGTATCGGCGTGTACCTTGAGAGATCGCTCGGCCGAGAGCGCGACGTGCTTCAGTCCGAGCAGTGCATCGAAATATTCGAAATGTTGAATGCTGCCCAGAAGGCAGTAGTGATTAGTAAGCATAGTGGGTAATTACGCCATTTTTATTGCAAACGTATAATAATATTGCATCTTATTAGAATTTGTGTACGTACATACAATTGAGGTAAGTAGCTAGCCTTTCACCATGATAAAAAAGCTGTGCAGCGGCGTTATAATGGGTGCTTTCCATTTGATGACACAAGTCGACACAAATGTCGTTCTATCTTTGTCACTCTCTGAATGTCAACAAGGATAGAACGACGCTTGTGTCGACTTATTGCATCATGAAATGGAAAGTACTCATCGTTAACTAGCGACAGCCAATGAGTGCCGCGCTAAAAGACTATATTTTATATTATTCCATGTTCAACATGCATCGTTGAACATGGAATAATATAAAATATAAAGCCTTTTTGAATTTTAATATATAAAACTAAGCATCGTCGTATTACCCCGCCATCACAGTGTGCTTTTCAACAAGCGACACAGTGCGACACAGTAATTATGTCATCTTTGTTTAACATTGGCAAACAACAAGGATATAATGATTCATTGTTCACACCGTGTCATTTGTGTCGCTTGTTGGAAGGCACACACAGTTACCCCGATTGACCCTATATGTTACCAATGATTATTGCTAAAAAAAAAAATAGTTAACTAACATCATGTCTTTTATTTTTTAATTAGATCGAGTTAATTGTAAATAAGGCGTTATTGCCCATCTACTTGTGGATCAGTTTCAACTTGTATACACATTATCCACTTGTATACACATTATTCGCTTGTATCCCAACAATTTGCATATTTTGAATCAGAGTGAATACACAATGTCAGAGGACGATAGGCCTGTAAGTATCTTTTTCAAAATTATATTCATTATCATGATGTAATTAGAGTGATTTTACGTTTTACCTAATAGCTATTCTACAATGAGTACTTAGTCGTAATCTCACAGTCGGTTTGGTAAAATAACTGATTATTAAACTACTGACTTATTTTGTTACGTCCAAGCTTCGATAATGTGGAAGAAAAGGTTTAAAGAAAGAAAAGGATAAGAAAGGAGAAGGATGGAAGGACGTTAGAACAGACGCTATGTTTCGCAGGCATCCGCAGGAAAGGGATGGAGCGAGTTGAACGCACCTTTTATTGCTCTGGAATATGAGTCAACGTCCTGAAGGGACGATATGACGCCTGATTCCGATGAGCAGTGCGATCGTCGGTCCGACTTTAGAGTCAAAGAAATGAATCTTCATAACTCGGGAATGGACCAGCTGCGATCCTTGGGAAACAGCGAGAGTACGAGGTCTTTTAAATTTAAAAATCAACTGAAGGAAATCATTTTAAATAGAATTTCATTTTATTACTAAAGTAAATTACAAAAAAAATGTGATAATTATCGAGTTTATATAAACTTCATAATTAAATTAAAGTTAAACATAATCATAAATTTTATAAGTAAATCAAAGTACACAGAATTATTGAGTTTGCATAAATCTTATAATTAAATTAAAATATAATTGTTGAGTTTACATATATTTTGTAATTAAATTAAAGTTAAAGATAATCATTAGGTTTACATATATCGAAGAGGAAAAAAAAACTTGACGATTTGACATGATTAGTGGTAGATCGATACGATTATTGGTTAATTTATGCTGCTATCGAGTTTGATAGTGTGTCTAAGTGTATTATGTGTGTGGTGTTTAGGACTGTAATATTCATCTTATCTCTCTAATTACGGGGTGATCCCGATTGATCACGGCTCGATTGGACACCACCAATCACAGCGACCGATGCTT
>NW_017297082.1:0-1493 GCF_001594075.2 Trachymyrmex cornetzi
CAAACACCCAGTATAAAGAACACATGTTATAATATGTAACAAAAAGTTTTTTACCTCGTCAGTTGATATAATAAATCCTGTAATATATTATTTCATTGCGTTGTGACTGTATTTTATAAGTTTAAATATTATTTTGCACTTATTTACGCGACTACTTTTAATCACGTCAAGTAATGTAATGTACAGGCACGAAATGCACATTTCGGCCGATTTTCAAGTCCGCTCCGCCTCCCGCTATCCCCCTCACCGCACCGCTCCGCGCGCAATCCAAATGCCGCTCAACGCTTAGGAATGTACTAAGGCGCTCGTAGACGTAAGGGGCATTCATTCGGGGCGCTCGACACGTTGTAATCTTTATTCTATCTTTTTTTCGCTCATTACATAAGAAACTAATAGCAAATTCGGTTGAACGTACTAGTGCATATTAGTGTACATTAAAGCTGTTATATACGCAGATTTAAAACGGAATTAAACCATGAAATCTACAATAGATGTTATTGTGCCGTTATGTAAAATCTGTATTTTATAATTTGAAATATTTGCATTTTATTTTTCCACGGATTAAATCTGCGTATAACGGCTTTAATGTACACTAATGTGCACTAGTACGTTCAACTGAATTCGCTATTAGTTTCGTATGTAATGAGCGAAAAAAAAAGATAGAATAAAGATTACAGCGTGTCGAACGCCCCAAACGAATGCCCCTTACGTCTACGAGCGCCTTAGTACATTCCTAAGCGTCGAGCGGCATTTGGATCGCGCGCGGGGCGATGCGGTGAGGGGGATAACTGAAGGCGTAGCCGACTCGAAAATCGGTCGAAATGTGCATTTCGTGCCGAGCCTTGTACAGGCAGAATGTTGAGAGAAGACAGGAACCGTGACAAATTTAAGAAATGGAAAGGGAATGTATCATATTAGTATTGTCACGTCCCACGACAAGTACCGTTACAAAAAATTTTTTTTCATATATAAAACTCACTGTAGGGGAAAGTGGGGGAACTGTGCGAAGCGGGTAATTGTGCGCATCCTGGTTTGGTATTTTCCCAATAGATGAAGACATCACCGTGGTGAAATTTTCACGCAGGAAGTCGTCCTCTTAAGATATAATTACAAAAGATACGACGTAACTACATTGCTAGCCAGAGAAATACAAAAAAGTGAAATTACATCTTTTCTTGTTATTTTAACATTCAGAAAATAAGGTGATAAGTCCGTATTTTTAATTTGTTTGTTTAAAACTGTATACGTTATTAAAGTACGTTATTATGTGCATCATTTAAGCTGTTATCAAGTTTGGTTAGGAATTGTTGAAGTAATTCGTATTTCGTACCGAGTCAGATCGCGGCGGGCAAGCGGTTTAAAATGCGCACAATTGCCCATTTTCCGTATACTGTATGACTAGCACTAGTATTTTCGTTTCTTTTTGGCATTACTATTTTATTTTGCCATTTCATTTTGCCAAAGTCTATGTGCATTATTATTATATTAGTTTT
>NW_017297082.1:5051-5552 GCF_001594075.2 Trachymyrmex cornetzi
TTATATTACTGAACTTGAATACATCTCAACATCTTATCAAATTGGTCTAAAATAACTGTTTTATTTATTACTATGAAGATTTTTATACAAATTTTTTTATTGTATTGCGTACCTCAGTATACAATACTGGACTTTCATCTTGTGTCCAAAGCTGTAATGTTTGAATTTTTAACTTTTGACTATTTCAACGAAGATATATTGATGACTGTGGAATTTGTGTTTTTTAATCTTGTGAGTAATATATTTTTAATTTTTCTACTAATTATTAGATAATTTCAATTAAATTTTTGTAGCACTCTCTTAAGTGTTACATGCCTTTATAATTACAGTTTTAAATAATTTTACATATATTAATTGTTATTTGTCCATTATGAATTTTAATTTTTATCAAGTAATTTATTGTGACTGAATTTAGTATTCGCGGTTTCTTCTATACACACTTATTTCCGAGGAATCAGACCTACAATGATACTACCCAAATTTCTTCAAGTGGCGATATTT
>NW_017297082.1:5869-10910 GCF_001594075.2 Trachymyrmex cornetzi
GCGCGAGAAATTTTTTTGCTTTTCCGTTTTTTCCTTTTTGCCAAATACAACCTTACTGAATGAAAATCTGTTCAAGATAAGGTTACGTAATGATAGAAGAATGTTTATAGTTTCTATTTCCATACTTATATCGCTTGGAACTTAAAAAACCATCCCAAGAAAACAAATATCCCTTAGGGGTGCGCACAATTCGCCCACTTTCCCCTAACACCATAAACACTACGCGACCATTTAACCTTTACTTAAGTGCGTATCGTGCGCATTTAAACCCATATTTTTCTTGGCGCGTACTTGAACTCATTAGCATATGCTCACGCATAGCCGCATCTTCAAGCTACAACCTCATTGGCCATTACGCTTACAAACCTGACCAATCTTCACAACTCCTCTAGACCTAACGGAATGTGAACATTTCCACCAATCACAACTCAGTATTTCTCTTACTGTCGCGACCATCTAAAAGAATATGAACCAATCAAGATCCTAGAAATCAATCCTCCATTTCGTGATCATCTTCTAACTCCCTATTTAACAGACTTTCCTTACGAACAGTTTATAGACCACCTTTTTCATACCTTAAGCCTAACCCACATGTCTTAATACTTGCATCCGAAATCTTTAGTCCCCCAATGACCCATGTTGCATCCCCGTAAGATACCATTTTTATGAAACTTTAATCAAGCTTTATCAAATTCACAAACAGAATGAAACATTTAAACTTAGATTCTTATTCTCATTCTTGCTCAACCATAATCCTACCGCTTTCAACCCTGCGACGAATTCAATACGATAATTACACAAACCCTAAGAAATCGCTATAAAATATTATAATATTCTTTTATTCCTTAAAAATTCTGAACCTAAAATAAATCGAAATCCCATCACTACAATGTAATATCGATCCACCGCAATACACTATAATATTATAAGCAACGAGAAAGATATTTATTCGACAATTAGACGTGCTATTCTTTATCAATCATTATATACAACGGATCAGGCAGCAGCCACTCAGATGTAAAGCACCTCTAATTCCTGTAAAACACTAAATTATTAACCCCAATGACGATAATTATATTCTTTCCAATTTTCATATAAATATCATTCTCCTATGAAGCGACGATAGTAGAATAAGTTAGCTACATACGTGATTCACCACAGTTGACCTAGAAAATCACGCCACACTAATTATGTCTATAAATAGAAATGACCTATTGTATCAGCTTGCGAACATTACCAAATAAGGAGCGAAGTTTGTGCCTCCCCCACTATTCGACCGATCATCCGATCATCCGATTTTAACATTGCCATATAACCCTAATAACACACTTTATCCGGGTTACATCCTGAGGATGTCCTTAGGATGTTCAAAGGACATTTGGACGTCCTTTGGACATCCTCAGGACGTCCCCCTGGAGGTCCGTGTCGTTAGGGAAGGTCATGAAGACGACTCCTCCAAGACAATAACGCTTATGAGTCACTTCCCATTGTTCGTAACAATATAAAAGCAGCCACCCTCACCGCAGAAACGGCCTTTTTTCCATATGGAGTGAGAAAGACTCTTGGGTGATCAGCTTAACTCTTAGTCTTCGCGTCAGTCAATTGAAGCTTTCGGTTTATCACATCCACAGTGTATTACTTTACAATAAAGAAGTTATATTATTGAATCTCAAGTTATTACAATAAATCAACGACTGTTCTATCGAAGATCCCTTTTCTTATCGAGTAAAGCATCAACCAACCAGGATTTCCACCAGCAGACATTGACAATCTACCCTCAGGCTACGGATTTTGGGATTTTAACTCCCTTAACCTCAACTCAACGTCCCACGAAAAAATAGTTGAATTCTGGATCACCTTACCAACGATAGCAGAATCAACATTTGGAGTTCTCCGGGTCAAACCGAGAATTCCTAAAATTCGCCTAGCGTTACATACGACGTGACAGTATACGTGTCGGGCAATGACTCTGTATCGTTTTGTTTGTTTATACCGTGTGTTTGTTTCTTAATGTGCACCATCTCATAAATTAATCGTTTTCTGTAAGAAGGTTCTATATCCAATATCTTTATACTATTCCATTTGAAATCATGATTCGTTTCGATTCTATGATTAGTAATTACCGAAGGGGATTTTAAACCTTTGTTAATATCAGAGACATGTTCATTTACTCTTGTTCTTAATTGTCTCTTAGTTTGGCCTACATAGCTTGCTTCGCAATTTTCACAAGATATAATATTTTATAAACTACATTCTGATTCTTTGTATGTTCTAGTTTATCTTTTCCCCTTTTTATGTAGTCTTTAAGTGTGTTGGAAATGGTGTACGCCAATTTACAATCAACTACATTAGCTATATAGGTTTAAATTTTTCAGAAATAGAACTGACAAACGGAATAGCGAAAAATTTATTTGGCAAAATGTTATTATTATTCACATTAATATTATTAATATGGTATTTTATTCTATTCTGGAATCTTTGTCGATAAAATAAATTGAAGAGGGTATCTGTTGTTCAAAAATATATTAATGGCATCAAATTGTTCTGTTGAAAAGTTGGATGGCACAAGCTAACTGTTTTATCTATAGCACTATATATAACTCCTCTCTTATGACAGATCGGATGTTGAGACTGAAAATTAAGGAATCTGCCAGAAAAAGTGGCTTTACGGTAGCCATCAAGTATTAAATTACATTCATTAACAATAATTAAAGTATCCAAAAAACTTATTTTACATTCCTTGCCAACTTACATAGTAAATTACAATCTTGTGTGTAATGAGTTAAAAATGTTTAAGGTGTCATTAATGCTTTCGGATGGGGCTGCTAAGATAATATCGTCAACGTACCGGTAATAAAAAGATAACTGAACAGGCAATAATTCAATTGCAATTTCCTCGAAATCCTGCATGACCATGTTTGCTACTATAGGTGATAATGGAGATCCCATAGGCGTTCCAAAAATTTATTTGTAAAATATACCATTAAAAATAAAAACTGTCGAGTTCAATATTAATCTAAAGGCTATCATAAATTCATCTAAAGTAATTTTTGTTCCCTTAGATATGGATTCCCACCTTCTAACAACACTATCAGACGCCAAATCTATAGGTATGTTAGTGAACAAGGAAACCACGTCCAATGAAATCAGTGATAAATTAGATTCAAGTTTAATGTTTTTTAATTTATCAATTAAATCAACACTATTTTTAATATAACTTGAAGCCTTTAGTATTGAATCATTAATAATTTTGTGTAAGTATACTGATAAATTATATAACGGACTATTGATAGATGAAGCTATGATTCTAAGAGGATAATTGATTTTGAGAATTTTAATCAACCCATAAGCTCTTGGAGTATTACCGTCAGTGCTAAGTAAATTTATATACGTCATGTCATCTATAAAACCTTTGTTTTTCCATCTAACCAGAATATTACGTAAATCATTTATAATTTTACGTGTAGTATCTTTACTAATTATCTCATAAGTATTGTTACGTACTTCTTTATGTCGCATTTGTGTTTGTTATTTATCCCGCGCGACTTCGTTACCTACACGCGCGGCGCACCACATTTTTCCTTACGTACGCGACGATGGTTACCTTTGGCGCGCGTGTCGTCACTCGCGGCGCTCTCATCCAATCCGCGCGGGAGAAGATCAGAAGGATCTAGAAATCAATCGACCCTCGGCGAGGACACATCGTCCGTCTCGTTACAGCGAACATTACTGTAAACGTGATTACTGTAATTCAGATCAATAAGTCTGTTAGTGCTCTCAAGCAGCTTGTGATTCATCCCATTCAAGAGTGAAAGATTGAGGAATATAACGTATTCTTCGACTTGGCCATTCGCAAGCGATCGTCGAACCAAGTAGCCCGGACAGACCGCGCTGTATTCGAGAAGTCTGCAGCCATTGGAGGACAGACCGCGAGATCCGCGCCATATTCTAGAAGCCTGCAGCCATTGGTCGAACGACTGTGCGATACACGCCGCGCTCGAGGGGATCCTGCATCCATTGGCGGACAGACCGAGCAACCTGCGTTTATAGCCGAGGATTCTGCAGCCGTTCGTGGACGGACCACGCCAAGGAGGCCGCCTCGATCATTCCACGCTGAGGGCTCAGAACCGTATTGCGGCAAGCGTAGAACATAAGCGTGCGTAAAGCGAGATATAAGGTAGGACAGCTGTTCAAGGGTAAACGCCATTAAAATTTTCGTGCTTAGTTTTCGCCGTTGCGTTCACAATGACCGATGAGAACGCCCATCTTGCTCTTAAGAAGCGGCGTACTACGCTCAAGAGTTCGTGCACGCAGATTCGCACTTACGTCGATTCAGTGCGCGACGTATCTGGCTGTGTTCCAAAATTGTTTGTCAGCGCTGGCAGTACTGCCAACACCGTTCCAAAAATCATCGTAGCACGCTGTGGCAGTACTGCGAGAGGGTAAAGACGTCATTAATGTTGTCGTCATTTCCTACTGCGGCTGCTGCGGCTGTCGAGGTGAGGCAGCTACAGCACAAGATGGCGGAAAAGATGGAGGAGTTAATTTTAATCGATGCTGAGAGTAACACTGAGTATAAACTCAGTGTTTCTGTAGAAGATGCTAAGGGTATATCCACACAAACTTGCATAACCACATAAACATATACATAAAGAAAATTATCCAATTGCAGTTCTCTTTTAAAGTCGTACTTAAAATGTGATTGGATAATTTTCTTTATGCATACGTTTATGCGGCTATGCAAGTTTGTGCGGATATACCTTAAGAAAGCAAGAAGTAGTGAGTAGATTTATAATTTTTTTGTAGTCTGCTTTTTGTAGTCACACTTATTTATTCTTATTTCGAATTCAAATACAAAAATTGATATAACCTATGTACAAGAGGAAATCAAAAAGTAAATTTATTTTATTCACATACAATAGGCGTTAACAAAATACGTACATTCTCAATACAATCATTTAGCTTTGCATAAAATTTTGTTTAACAATCTACAAATCTGATTCCATCTATGAACAAACTGGTTTTTGACTATCCTCGAAAC
>NW_017297082.1:11313-15008 GCF_001594075.2 Trachymyrmex cornetzi
GAACTAATTGACGAAAGCGAAACTAATGATCGCGCTACCTTTGAGGATGCATTTTACGGATTATGTGCCAAAATTCGCGAATTGCTAAGTCCGTCATTATTCACATCACGCAATGCAACGGCGTCGCTGTCCACGTCGAGCGTTCGAGAATTATCTGACAACACGATGCACATTCGGTTGCCGAAGCTCAATCTTCCTACGTTTTCGGGCAGCTACGATGAGTGGTTCCCGTTTCATGATAATTTTAATTCTGTCATACATACAAACGTCTCGCTTAATAACGTTCAGAAATTTCAGTATTTGAAAGCCTCGCTCACCGGAAATGCCGGTAACGTGATTAGCGCGTTGGAAATGACTAACGGAAATTACGCGGTTGCTTGGACGTTACTTTGCGAACGATACGATAACAAACGTGTCATTGTAGAAAACCATGTGAAAGCTCTCGTGGATATGCCTCATATCATCAAGGAGAATGCGAAAGAACTGAGGAAGCTCGCGGATGACGCCTCAAAGCATTTGCATGCACTGCAAGCAATGAAATATCCAACTGTGCATTGGGACGATTTGCTTGTATACATATTAAAATCAAAACTTGATAAGGTTACTTTAAGAGAGTGGAAGGCCTCGCTTACGGGCACCGAGCGGCCCACGCTGAAACAGTTCTTGGATTTCGTTGCGCACCAGTGTCAAACTCTAGAGGCTACTGATAGGTCGGGCGGTAACAATACAAAGAACATTGGCGCCAAGCATCAGCCGAGTGATAAACGTCAATCATCATGCGCCGCGACTGTCAAAATCAATTGCTACTATTGCAAGGGTAATCATTCCATTTACAACTGTAAAGATTTTTTAGCGCTGTCGGTCTCGCGCAGAATATCAGAAATTCGCAGCCGGAAGGTGTGCCTCAATTGTTTGAGGGCTACATCACACACGTCGGCCAAATGCACTTCAGAGCAGTGCAAGGTATGTCATCAGAAGCACAACACGTTGCTTCATCTAGAATCCGCATTGGTAGAAACGGCTGATAAGAACGCAAGCAAGTCCGAAGATTCAAAATCGGTTAGCGCGTCGTCGACTGTGGCGACATACTCTTCGGATCCAATCACAAATGAAAACGTTCTGTCATCAACCGCCTTGATTTACGTGCCGGACAGTGAGGGCACGCTCATGCCGTGTCGCGCGTTGCTGGATTGCGGTTCCCAGGCAAATTTCATCTCTTCTAAATTCCTGTCGATGCTCAAAATAAACCCGCGGCGTGTAAACATGTCTATCTCTGGGGTGGGTGGCACTGCCACGACATCCACGCGAGCGGCTCGAATCAGAGTTTAGTCCCAACTGAGTTCGTACAATGCCGACATTGAGTGCATAGTCACGGACAGCGTGACTGAGAAGCTTCCAGCGTACTCGTTTAGCCGAGATAGTTTTGAATTTCCACGTAATATCAAGCTCGCGGACCCGCGGTTCCACGAGTCATCGGACATCGACATTCTAATAGGCGCCGAGATATTTTGGGATACATTGTCAGTGGGGCGCATAAAGGCCTCTTCAAGGCACCCTGCATTGCAGAAGACTCGCTTGGGGTGGGTTATCGCGGGGCGCCCGGGTAGTGCTACTCAATCAGAGTCAAGAGTGTTATCATTACACACCTCCATATCGAATGCGCAGTTGCATGCAGAGCTGGACAGGTTCTGGCGGATCGATGATATAACAAGTCAAAGTAAAGAATACACGATCGAGGAACGGGTTTGCGAACAGCATTTTTTGGGCAACGTTCGTCGAAACGAGCAAGGCAGGTTCACGGTCAGTTTGCCTGTCAAAGAGAGCTTAGCCAATGAGCTCAGTCAATCCCGCGAAATCGCGTTAAACCGGCTAAAGGGATTGGAAAGGCGATTCAAACGTCAACCGGAGATTAAAATCTCATATTCCAAGTTCATAAATGAGTATTTAATGCTAGGGCACATGCGCTTAGTAGAGTCACCGGAAAACAAATACTTGCCATCTTGTTTCCTACCTCACCATTGCGTGTTTAAAAATACTGCACAGGTCCCGAAAATTCGGGTCGTATTCGACGCGTCTTGCAAGGGTGGTGGTGGGATCTCTCTTAACGACGCCTTGATGGTAGGCCCGGTCGTGCAACAAGACCTCGTATCGATATTAATGCGTTTTAGCACATTTAGGTATGTTATAGTTGCAGATATAATAAAAATGTACAGACAGGTATTGGTGGATCCGTCGCAAACTCACTTGCAAAGCATTTTGTGGTGGGAGGATCCTACGGAGGAAGCTAAGACATACGAGCTACTCACTCTCACCTATGGTACGTCTTCCGCGTCTTATTTGGCCACTAGATGCCTCGTCTACCTGACTGATCAGCTGTCGTCAAAATATCCAGTGGGCGCAAAGCACGTGGCGCGTGACTTCTACGTTGACGACATACTGACGGGGGCGGACTCGTCAAGGACGCGGCTGTGATTCGAGACGAAGTAATTGAGTTATTACGGGAGGGGGGTTTTGAGCTCGATAAATGGGCTTCTAACTCTTCCGAGCTCATTCAAGGCGTAGCTACGCGAAACGATGAATTAATCACACTTAGTGACAACCCCGAGTTCTGCATTCTCGGCATGCAATGGAATCGCGTTGAAGACACGTTCCATTTTCGTTACGAGGCTCCACCAGTTTGTAAGGTATCCAAGCGCAACATAGTCTCCGAAGTCGCCAAGCTGTACGACCCGTTAGGCCTATTGGGCTCAGTCATCGTTAACGCGAGACTTATCGTTCAGGATCTGTGGCAATCGGGCGTGCAATGGGACGAATCTGTTACCCCAGACATTCAAACGCGTTGGTCTGCATTCAAGTGTCAGTTGAGCGCATTAAATCAATTAAGAGTTCCGCGGTCTGTTGGTTTCGGCTCGGACGCGCGGCTAGTGCAAATACACGGCTTCTGCGACGGAAGTCAGCGGGCGTATGGGACCTGTATCTACTTGCGCACACATCTCGGAAATCGCGAGTATCGTGTGGAACTGATGTGTTCCCGATCGAGAGTCGCACCGCTCAAAGCGATAACTCTCCCGCGACTCGAACTATGCGCAGCTTTATTATTGGCTCGCCTCATCTCAAAGATCAATGAAGCCATGCATTTCAATAATTCAAGGATATTTCTTTGGTCGGACTCCACCATTGCCCTTCATTGGGTGAGCTCACCCTCTCGGCGATGGTCGACCTTCGTGGCAAATCGAGTGGGCGAGGTTCAACGGCTCACCGAAATTAGAGACTAGCGCCATGTTAACTCAGAAAACAATCCTGCCGATGTTCTGTCGCGCGGGTTGAATCCTAACGAATTAATTGATTCTAATTTATGGTGGCATGGACCTTCTTTTTTACTAAACGATGACGAGCTCTGGCCGAGCGGCACTGTGCCGCAATCCAAGGGGGAGCTCCCCGAACAAAAAAAGGTAGCCTCAAATGTGATCGCGAGTCGTAATCACATCATCGACGAATTGCTAACCAGATTTTCGCGCCTTACTAGAATCACGCGGATAGTAGCTTATTGTTTGAGGTTCTCGAAGGCATATCGCCCGGACATTCCGTCAATGCTTATATCTTCCACCGAAGCAACGCGCGCTGGATATTATATCCAAGATTGTGCAGGAGCAGTCTTTTCCGGCGGAATACAGGGCTTTGGGCAAAAAGGATGC
>NW_017297082.1:15340-17253 GCF_001594075.2 Trachymyrmex cornetzi
CCAGGCCATTTTGCCACTGCGGAGTTGATTATGCCGGACCAGTTTTAATTCGAGAGGGCAAAAGGCGCAATGCGCGCAATTTGAAGGCATACGTATCAATATTCGTTTGCTTTGCCACGAGAGCCGTTCACGTGGAGCTCGTGAGCGACTTAGCTTCCAACGCGTTCATTGCGGCGTTCAAACGGTTCATTTCGCGCAGAGGGAAACCCTCCCAAATGTATTCCGATAATGGAACCACTTTCGTAGGCGCTCACGGTCAACTCAAATTTTATTAGTCAGCAAATTCAAGTAGACGTGCAGCGATTCCTACATGAGCAGGAGATTTCGTGGACTTTCATACCACCGAACGCGCCTCACGTCGGCGGGTTATGGGAGGCTGCAGTTAAGTTGGTAAAACACCACATTGCGCGTATCATCGGCAGGGCACACTTATCATTTGAGGAGTTGCTAACAGTTCTGTGCGAAATTGAGGCAATTCTTAACTCGCGTCCTATCACATCACTAAGTACTGATCCGAACGATCTAGAGTGTTTAACCCCGGGTCATTCCTTAATTGGCGAACCATTGAACAGCTTTCCTTGCAGGGATGTTAGTGATGTGAACGAGAACCGTTTAATTCATTGGCAAAGAGTTGAGCAGGTCAGACAACACTTCTGGCGCAGGTGGAGCACTGAGTATCTCCACTCGCTGCAGGAGCGGACGAAGTGGAGGAGCAACAAGGGGATTTAACTCCAGCCCAACCAGCTCGTGATCATAAAGCAGCAGAATCTGGCCCCGCTACAGTGGGCGCTGGGGGGTATCCAGGAAATGCATCCTGCCGCCGATAACGTGGCGCACACCGTTACGGTCAAGACCGCCAAGGGCTCATTCATGAGGCCGTTAACTAAACTCGCGATACTCCATTTGGAAACGCAGACCTCACATCCCAGTTCTAATGTTGAAACGCGCACATGATTTGTTATGTAGAGTTTTATCATAATCAATAATCAATCTATGTATCATTAGTTTTAAGTAAAATTTTAAATATCTAGTAATGGTCAGCGCTGCCAAGTCAATAGAGCATTTATGTTCATTGAAAGTGATTCATTTCAAGGCGGGCAGCGTTGTTACGTATTTCTTTATGTCGCATTTGTGTTTGTTATTTATCCCGCGCGACTTCGTTACCTACACACGCGGCGCACCACATTTTTCCTTACGTACGCGACGATGGTTACTTTTGGCGCGCGTGTCGTCACTGCGCGGCGCTCTCATCCAATCCGCGCGCGAGAAGATCAGAAGAATCTAGAAATCAATCGACCCTCGACGAGGACACATTGTCCTTCTCGTTACAGCGAACATTACTGTAAACGTGATTACTATAATTCAGATCAATAAATCTGTTAGTGCTCTCAAGCAGCTTGTGATTCATCCCATTCAAGAGTGAAAGATTGAGGAATATAACGTATTCTTCGACTGCGCCCCGTGAAGCAATCGTACCGTGGAACGGCGTGGTGGGCAACAGCCCTTTCATACGCAACATTTGGTCCTTCGAGCCGGATTCCGGCGCCAGCAAGCGAGTCACAGAAGTGAGAGTGTACGAGTAACGCCAGGGCATCGTGCCGAGTGCATCAGAGCACGTCGGTTTTGGCACGGATCGCGGGCCACCATAGCGCCTGTCGAATCGCCGATATAACCAAGTCATTGAGTCGGCATCGAGAATTTCTCAAGCGAAGGCTTTGGCCAATTCGCAAGCAATCGTCGAACCAAGTAGACGATCTCGTTATTCCCAAGCGATCGTTGAACCAAGTAGACGATCTCGCTACTGCCAAGAAATCCTGCAGCCCGGACAGACCGCGCTGTATTCGAGAAGCCTGCAGCCATTGGAGGACAGACCGCGAGATCCGCGCCATATTCTAGAAGCCTGCAGCCATTGG
>NW_017297083.1:0-239 GCF_001594075.2 Trachymyrmex cornetzi
GTTCCTTGATCGCTGCGAATCTCCATTATCCTCGTCATCAACATCATCATCATCATCATCTAAAATAGAAATGTTTTTAATTTTCTTCTTATTGCAGTTATATTATATGAACTATATTTTACAGTAGAATATTTTTTAAATCATCTTACCTATTTTGATGAGAGGGATGCTTTGTTCATTGCGTGGAGGCGGCGCATTATTCGGCGGTTCGATTCGCGCTCTTCCTAGAAAAAAATTAA
>NW_017297084.1:0-297 GCF_001594075.2 Trachymyrmex cornetzi
GGCTGCTGCTGGTGATGCTGCTCCACGTTGTTTACAGGGTTTTCCTCCCTCTCGTTTGCCGAACAACGTTGGCACTGCCGCTACCACCGTTACCACCACCAGTTTGTACTGAAAGATTAAAAAATTTTGTTATATATATTTCGATATAAATAGAATAAATTATATTAGAGTATTAGGACTGATTGCAACGCTTGAAATTCCAAAATTTTATAACTACAACGACGTTAGAAAATTTTATTTATTTTTAAATGTGTAACCGGATGATGAAGAGAAAAAAAGTGAAGATATTGAGTGTGT
>NW_017297084.1:520-843 GCF_001594075.2 Trachymyrmex cornetzi
CTTCAACATCAATGGGGTAGTCTCTAGCATCTTCCTCCTCCTCCTCCTCCTCCTCCTCCTCCTCACTCTCAGTATTGTCTTCTCCCCGCTCAACAGCTTCTTGAGTCTGTTCTTCTTCTTCTTCTTCTTCCTCTACCTCAGAGCTATCTCTGTTTTCGGAGATATCACTGTTATCCTCCTCCGGGTGATAATATGATCAAGGGTATGTTCCGCTCGTTACGCGGAATATCCTGTACGGCCTCGATTTGTGCTCTTCCTGAAAAATTTGATATTTTAATAGAGGAAATACATAATTTAATTTTTAATTTTATTTCTAATTAATT
>NW_017297085.1:0-4558 GCF_001594075.2 Trachymyrmex cornetzi
TTCTCACAAACACTATCCGGGAAAAATCAAGATTTTTTGGCTTTCTGCTTCGATTACGAATTTGTCTTTGAAATGATCTCTATGGTCAACTTTGACCCATAAAATGAAAATTCGTCTGGACGTAAAATTTTGCGCTCTTTCAAAATCCGGGATCAAAAATATGGGTTTCTATTTGAAAATTGAAAGTAGACCTTCAAATAACCTCGAAAATGAAGGTCGAGGTCATTGTCAAGGTCATAGCTCAATCAGCCCCTTCATATCCAACAATTTTTGTTTAAAAAATTTTTTTATTTAATCGCGATGTTTCGAGTTATTTGGCTGTTTAAGTTAAAATGGGTCAACCTGTATATATGTAATATAAATGTAATTTTTTTACATTTCCCTTTGTATATGTTTATATAAGTGTGAAGGAAAGGAGAAAATGGGAAGGATATCTCGTGCGCACAAATTAAACTAAATTAAACAAGTTATATAAATATTATACATATTTACAATATTTTTTACACGCTTTTAAGCGTGATGTCTCGATGGGCAATATTTTTTACACGCTCATTCTTTTCCTATTTAAGCGTGATGTCTTCGCGGACAATATTTTTTACGCGCATTTAAGCGTAACGGTTTTTAATCCAAGCTACAATAGATGCAATAAGTCTTAAGTTTTAAGAGATCAGTTACAGACAAATATAAGAAGAATAATCTATAATTCTTCAATTTCTTATTAAGGCTTATTAAAGGCTTAGGGCTTAAAGCCTACTGTACAGATTGTATTTAAGGAATTACGGACAATATTTTAATAATCTAATATCTTTTCAATCTGCCTACGAGAATCCAACAATATCATTAACATCCTGCAGCATGAAGTTTTAAAGCAGAACTATGAAATTAATATGCGTTATATTTAAAAAAAGTCTATTTATTATTCATAATAATAATAATTAATATAATAATTATTAATAACATAATTCTCCCCGCCCCGTTTCTTCTTTTCTCCTCTCAGTGACGATCGTATTCCAGTAAAGTTAATTTAATTTGGAAATGTGTATGATATTTTCAAATAAATTATATCCATATGACAGTTATGTGAATAAAATTATATTCATATCTAATAACATATTTTTATAGTTTACAGACTGTTTGTTATTAAAAATTAAAGTGTTTTTTATAACATTAAGAAAAATCTCAATTTTTTTGTAT
Source organism: Trachymyrmex cornetzi (assembly GCF_001594075.2). NCBI lineage: Eukaryota > Metazoa > Arthropoda > Insecta > Hymenoptera > Formicidae > Trachymyrmex > Trachymyrmex cornetzi. The sequence goes on from NW_017297085.1 coordinate 1,195, forward strand.
AAGAGGCATTCCACGTCAAACTGAGCACCTTTGAAATTACATAATGTAATTCGAATGCCATCGTATAAACAAATTTTTTAACCATACATTTAATTTGAGTTCCACTTTGTAATTTTCAGGATTACTTCATAATTAAATATGATATTTTTATAGAGTTTTTAAATTGGTCAGTTGATGATGAAAAATGTTAATAAAAGTTGTTAACAAATGGAAAATGATTTATTTATATAAAAATGATAAATTAAAAATAATCCATCTTTCCAGAACAAGTTCAGATCTTTAAAAATTGGTCTCTCGCATTCTTTTTATACGACTAATGGTTTCAATAACATAATAATTTGAATGTTCGTATGAGCGACGTTTTTCATATATAACTTTCTGCAACTTACAAATGTGGATAATTTCACAAAAAAAATCTGAAATTTGTTTTGCGAAACACATGTCTCATATTTTTATCTGTAGAATGTTAACAAATTAGAAAAAAAAAATTTTAAATGATGAAATTTCAAAGGTGCTCAGTTTGACGGCGAATGCCTCTTATATACAAAAAAATTGAGATTTTTCTTAATGTTATAAAAAGTACTTTAATTTTTAATAACAAACAATCTGTAAACTATAAAAATATGTTATTAGATATGAATATAATTTTATTCACATAACTTTCGTATGTATATAATTTATTTGAAAATATTATACACAGTTCCAAATTAAATTAATTTTACAAGAATACAACCGCCATTGAGAGGAGAGAAGAAGAAACGGGGCGGGGAGAAGTGCGCTATGTTATTAATAATAATTATAATAATAATTATTATTACGAATAATAAATAGATTTTTTTAAATATAATGCATATTAATTTCATAGTTCTGCTTTAAAACTATATGCTGCAGATGTTAATGATATTGTTGGATTCTCGTAGACAGATTGAAAAGATATTAGATTATTAAAATATTGTCGGTAATTCCTTAAATACAATAGGCCTACTATACAATCTGTATAGTAGACCTTAAGCCCTAAGCCTTTAATAAGCCTTAATAAGAAATTAAAGAATTATAGATTATTCTTCTTATATTTTGTCTGTAACTGATTTCTTAAAGCTTAAGACTTATTGCATTTATTGTAGCTTGGATTAAAAACCATTACGCTTAAATGCGTGTAAAAAATATTGTCCGCGAAGACATCACGCTTAAACAGGAAAAGAATGAGAGTGTAAAAAATATTGCCCATCGAGACATCACGCTTGGAAGCGTGTAAAAAGTATTGTAAATATGTATAATATTTATATAATTTGTTTAATTTAGTTTAATTTGTGCGCTCGAGATATCCTTCCCATTTTCACCTTCCCTTCACACATATATAAACATATACACAGGGAAATGTTAAAAATTACATTTTTGTTAATGATTTTTAAGCAATTATTTGTTAAATTACAATAATTAAAAGTTTTTGTGTTTGTCAATATTTGTATTAAAATTATATACTCGAATACAAATATTTCATATAAATATTATAGTTATAATAATAGATGAAATGTAATTTTTTACATTTCCCTCCTGGCGGAAGAGACCACCACCTTCTCGCGGTTTCCGTCGAGCAATAATATGTACGTGTATGCATATGAATAGAAACTTCAATAAAAGTGAAAAGAATAAAAAACTGTAAGGTATAATTCAATAGTAAATCCTAGCTGTGGTAATATTTTTCACAACAAGTTCTTTACTAAATTAATTTATGGGGGATTATTTCATATATACACTGAAAAAATATCCAGGTTTTTTCCGATCATAATTATCGAATTATCCATTTAAAATTATCCATTTCGAAATTGTATTTATGCATTCTGTGTAGGTATACTACACAGAATGCATAAATATTATTTTTTGGTACGTTACAATTTCGAAATTGAATTTCAATAACAAATTAAAAGAAACATTAAATATAATTAATTATATCCGATCAAGTACCTGTACGCGTATATTTTTGGACGGATAACGTTAACAGATCAAATTATACACAATTGAATAAACAAGCATTGATCATTTACATGTAAATTTTTTTTACAAGAAGAAGGTACTTACTTATAAGATGTGGATTATTTTTTCCTCAACTTTCAAAATGTCAAGCACTGTTTTCATATCCTGAGAAATTTCGTCGTCACATACTTCTTTTCGATACTGCAATGATATTGCAGTTTATGCAACGAAAAATAAGAACGAATGCGTAATATCAAATAGAGACACGTAATAAAAATCATAGATATTCGCACTAGAGACAGGTGTTCGCTTGACTTTAACATAAAAGTAATGCCATCAGCCTAGAGACTATGGAAGCAGTCGCTGATCACGCGACCAACTATTCTGTGATTGGCCAGCGCCTTTCAATTGATCGGATATCAAATTTGATCGGATAAAATACTTTCTTTTTATCCGTTCGAGTCTAATGACCGATCAAGTTGTAGGTTTATTCGATGAAATTTCAATGGATATGCATATGGCGGTTCATATTCCGTTCATATGTAATCGGAAATTACATTTCATCGGATAAAGGTTTTTGTCACTTCATCGGATTATCCTGAATTCGATCGAAATTGATCGGAAAAAGCACTAACATTGTTATTTTCGGTCAAAAGCATTGGATATTTTTCTCAGTGTAGGAATGTCCGAATGTTTCGGCGCCTCATCGTATTTATATTATTAACATCTCAGATTGATTGTGGTTAACGTCCGAACGGCGCACAGTCACATCTGAGATAATTAAATTAAAAAATTAAGAATTTCTATTGTATTTATAATGTCTAACTTTAACCAATTATTGGCGTTCCTTGATATTTATCAATAGTAAATGTTCAAATATCGTTTAAAGTGCCTAGGATAATTTTTCAAGCGATACTTTTTAAATATTTGGAAGCGTACATATTGGCCAAGAATGGATTGCTGTACGAGGGTCGTCTGAAAAGTTTTGAGCCTAACATAGAAACAAGTAATTTTTCGGTCAAATTCAATTTTATTTTTCAACATAGTCTCCTTTTAAGTCGATACATTTTTTTCAGTGATGCTCCCACCCCTTTAATTCATTCAAATAATACTGAGCGCCTTGATTTGCAAAATAGGCGTCTACGGATGCGATGACCTCCTCGTTCGATGAAAATTTCTGTCCTCCGAGCCAAACTTTGAGCCTAGGAAACAGAAAAAAGTCGCTTGGGGCCAGATCTGGTGAATATGGTGGATGGTCAATTAATTCGAACCGCAATTCGTGAATTTTTGCCATAACGACAGCCGAAGTGTGAGACGGTGCATTATCTTGATGGAACAGCACTTTCTTCTTTTTCAAATGTGGTCGTTTTTTCTCAATTTCTGCCTTCAG
>NW_017297085.1:4900-5120 GCF_001594075.2 Trachymyrmex cornetzi
CGCATGCCTAATTCTTCAGTCAATATGTGACAAACTTCTTTTGATATGTCAACAGCCTCTGCTATCTCCCTAATTTTAATTCGGTTGTCCATTATTATTTGAAGAATTTCTTCGATGTTATTTCTTCGATGTGGTAGTCGCAGTTGTTGGCCGTCCCGAACGCTCATCATCAGCTAAGCTGGTACGACCACGTTTGAATTCAGCTACCCATCTTTTCACG
>NW_017297085.1:5340-6153 GCF_001594075.2 Trachymyrmex cornetzi
CTTTGACGAGTAACGCATCTTCATGATGAGGCTCAAAACTTTTCAGACGACCCTCGTACATACATATACACATAAATTTTAATCGTATATTTATAAATTTTGAACATATTAAGAGTATGCTCTTTCACACACATTAGTCTATTATTAATTCACACAGGTAACAGAAATCGCACCAGTGCGTGATAATTTACGAAATATTGTTACAATTGTCGGCGCGCAGTTTGAAAAAGACTATAATATGGTATATATGCAAGTACATATACAGTATATATTAGTAATTCAAGATTGAATTATTTAAGCAACGAAGATCCAGCTTCGACTGTAATAGGCATTTTAAATTTCTAGTATTAATTGTGTTTCTTACATGTACGGTCTAAAATAAAGATATTGTTATAATTTTCTCTGTGTGGGCTATATTTATATATCGCATTTGTAAAATGTAATTAATCGGTGTGAGCAAATAAAGTACGCTGACAGAGTTCCACGCGCGAATCCTGCTTTCTTTTTTTTCGAGGTATATTTTTCGGATATATATAAGTGGTTAAATTAATTATCAATAAACGTATAAGATCCAACGATATGTTCTTATATAATTATTGCAATTATTCGCATACTTTTAAATTAGCAACTGTAGGAAGAATAATGATTCTCGTCGTGCATGATATGCGTCAAACTTAATGATGAAAGATTTTTATATGTAAATTAAATTTATTTTCCTTTAAGGAGGTTGTAAGGAGAATGCAATATGTTAAGAATTGCTTGAAATTTGGAACATAGCTTTATCTACAAAGCATGCTTTTATGTAAATTTTTT
>NW_017297085.1:6534-6779 GCF_001594075.2 Trachymyrmex cornetzi
GGTTAATCCAGATGAGCACCCAGCTCTATTTCTGTAAAAAGTTTTTTCAAGAGATATCGTTTCTTTACTATTAATAATTATTGTTATTATTTTGGTGTTCTATATGCGTATCGAGCTTCAAAAAATCAAATTCATACAAATTCATTTGTCAGAAATATTGCTTTAAACATATAAAAATCGAGTAATTGTAAAGAATAACAAAAAATTTTTTTTAACAGACACGCAATTTGGGCTAAAATTAATGA
>NW_017297085.1:7905-8126 GCF_001594075.2 Trachymyrmex cornetzi
GTGTGTGCGTGTGTGTGCGCCAACACGCACGCACGAACACACCCACTCGCGCGCGCGCACACACACACACACGGGACCAGATCCCTACCACGATGCTATGTGGAATATAATTATATGTAGCCTTATGGTATAATCATATAAGGAACATAAAATGTCCCGAGACGGTAAAATATCTCGAAAACTATTAGTTTTATAAAAAAATGTATTAAATAAAAGTTGTG
>NW_017297085.1:8416-17736 GCF_001594075.2 Trachymyrmex cornetzi
TAGGTTTTGTTCAGCAGGTCATAAGCTATAACATATGAGAAAACCATTTGATTTAACCGAAATCCAATTTCATATAGGATTAGTGCGGGGTCCTTTGTATTTCTATTTCAGATTTTGCACGTAAATCCTCCTTCATTAGCTCGACTAATTCGGTTTTAGATTGAGCTAAATCATAGAAGCATTGGTTACGTCTTACAGCGCTTATTACAGGCATTCTTGTCTGTCTTGTCCGCTTTACAGTTTTCTTTTTAGTCGAACTTGCAAGGTTTTGATTTTCCTTCGACGATGTTTCCATAGCTGCCGTTACTTCAACATATGATAGAAGATCCGAATCTGGAATTTCTTCATCGTTGTATACCGGAACTTGTAATTCAGTATTCTTCTTCGAATGTAGCATTGTCGGAGTCCAATCAGTCCATTTATTTGTTGTTAAACCTGCTTCATCGAGTGCCTGCGGTTAATAAACACATTATGATTAGTATTGTAAAATAATATATTTGTAACATCACGAATGCCATTCTGAAAATATTGACCAACAATCATAAATGTCAGTAAGGCGATGTACTTTCTTTTCAAAAGAGTGTTTGAGCTAAACGCATGAAATACCAGCCTACTGACATCAATAAGCATCATTGGTAAACAGAATAACACCCTCGAGATAAAAGCATAGAAACAATTTTCAATGTACATACTTCAATCTCGAAAATTACATCATCATTATTGTTTTTATCCTACTCCACATTTACGTCATCTATTAAAATAAGTTGTAAAAATATTTATAATAAAATAAATATAAATTTATGATTATTCTAAATTTTTGAGATTCTTGTTCAATTTCGAAAAATAGATGATAAGGAACTTATACATTATACAATGTATACAATCCATGTATAATTGAGAAAGTATATAAAATATATATACCTGTTACACAATCGCTGTCGAATGGATTCTGTAAACCATCGACTGATGGTTGAATAATATTTTTTACTCTTTCGACTATCGGGTCATCAGAAATAGTCATCTTTCCGCCGCCTACACGTCAATTATTAATTAATACTTATATATGCCAGTATATATACTTATAATAAATATACTCATTGCAATACCTGTTGCGAAGACTTCTTTACGTATTTCCGCAAAATGCTTTCGAGTCCTCTTTTTTAAATTGTCCCAGCAACTTTTTAGCGACGTCACATTTCGGTTTGTTTCTATGCATCTGCTGTTAAATTCACGGCTTATATTTAACCAGCACTTCTCTTTTTCTTTAATATTTACAGCGTCGGTTTGCTTGTTTTCAATTATGTGTTTCTTACTTTCAATGATTTCTATTAATGTCATTTTTTCTTCTGTCGAAAAATTCGGTAATCGCTTTTTATTCGGATTGTCCTTTACGGACAATTGCTTCTTACATGACATCACATAACCTTTTTCCCGGCACGTTTTTAATCACTTCTGTGCAAAATTTCAACTAACCAATCACTGTTCACATTTAAAGAGAAAGAAGCGTATATTCTGAATTTCAGTGAATAGAGTATAAGTTTACGTAACCTATGGTTAAAAATGAATTGTGGAACGCGATACAGGTTTAATATCAGCGTCAACTTTGACGGCCGTTCAGTTAAACTCGGGTTAAACTAAAAATTGTGGAATCGGGCCTTAGTAATTGCACATATATTTATTGACCTCATAATCATAATGACTGGTACAAGCAACTTGACACGCATCTTGTCTACATCATACGTTGGAAGAATGTAAGACAATAACGGTGAGTTCTGTAATATAGTAATGAAATTGCTTGTAGGTCTGTACCTAAAAGATTATAACTTATAGATAATCGTGAAAATTTTCTACCAACTGGTCGTTCAACCGATTGTGAGCAATTTCAATTTTATCCTCCATCTATGGTTGTTACATCGGAGTCACATAAGATACAGACTACATATATTTATAAAAATATTTCAATGCATCTTTTATACCGTTATGATTTAATAGTGACTATTCAAAATACACCTGACTTTTTCACTGTGTTTTTGTCCTGCGAATTTATAACATCTGATGATGGCATAATTATGATGCCGAAACATATAACATGTGTGTTATATTACAGTTATATTGTTGAGTGGGAAATTACAACTAACGAGTACGTTACATGTAACTTTGTGTTAGCTGGGATGTAATACAATGTAACGTTAAGGTAAATGTCCCTATTTGTGACCATGACCCTATTTGTGACCACTTGTGAACTTTTATTAAATTAATCAGTAGTTTTAAGTAATTTATCTTCGCAAAGGGTATTTATCACGTTTAACGATTAATTAGCCATGGTTTGATACATGGTTTCGGTGATATTTGATTAACAAATATTCATGAAAATGTGAAATAAGGTGCTCGTGTCTTCATCAGTGGCAGATTGAGCACATGTTTGTCTCCATGTTAATAGACGGCGTTTGTCACGGAACAGTCACATTTTGTTTATGTCGTCCGGGATAAAACGTTGAAGAATATAGTTTTTTCGTACAAGTATCAGTGAATACTTAATAAATATTGTGCTATGCGTGGATTTTAAAAAAGGTTAGTAATTTTGAACATATAGATGAATGTGTGACAAATAGGTACAACAAAACACGCATGTTTCCATTTGTGAGCGTCTTAAGAAAATTAGTCATAACATTAAACATCGCTCTGCTTTTTGAAAAGAAAACAATTAATACTCATCTCTATATGTTTATAGACAAATATGAGTTGCATTTGTATGAATAAACCGAAAATATTCGACGTATGCTCGAAGGAAAATTTTAGTAACTTTTGATTAGGTCAGTAAGTTAGACATCGTGTGTTTCTGTACCTATTTATGACCACAGCTTTAAATTATTTGTTTACTACTTAAGCATTGAGTAATTTCTTTGACCAAATTAAGAAAGCTTATCATATTTAGTGTGTGCTATTGAGTTCAAATTTCGTGCCCTGTACTACAGCGAATAACTTGTGGCCATAGAGCACGAAAGTACGACTGCAGCGCATGTGCGCATCGTATATTTTGTGACAGTGACAAATTTTCTAAATAGACATTAAGTTTTGATTAAAGATACATGAAATATCATGCTAATATCTCTGTTCACAGGATAACGCGACGTTTTTTTCTGTCAAATCTTTATTTTTACGCGAAAACGCATCGAGTGAGAATATTTTTATCGATGTTTGAACGAGAAATGATCGTCAACGTGATATCAAGAAAATTAATCCACCAGTCACTAACCGGGACAGATGGTGGTGTCACTAATAGGGCCAGATTAAATTCAAACGACGTACATTTACATAGTCTACTATTTCTTTTTTTATTTTTATTAGATTATGCTTAGAACTTCAGAAAAACATGTTTTTCGATACAAAAATGATTAATCTTGAGTTCGGTAAAATTGATTCCTGATTTTAATTATTTTTTAGTATTTTTTATTCTTATTAACTCATGCGACTATCTTACATGGTCACAAATAGGGACATTTATCTTAAGTTTTTTAAATTAAATTTATATTTTATATCATTTTATCAGAATATTAAAACTTTAAACGTTTATTACACATATTTATATTCGAACTTGACTCTAATTTACCATTCTATATTCTTTATATTTTTGTTAATTAAATATTCTTCTGCGTATCATTCCACTACACTGAGGTCCTGGATAAGGAACTAAAAGTTTTTCCGATAATGGGAAACCTTCATTACATAGGGAAAATTGTCTTGTGTACCTGGCAATGGAGCAGGAGGAGGAATGTGTAGAGTGACCCTATGTAAATGATTTTTGAGAGAATACTTATTCTAGACTGCAGAGTCACTAACTCTACCATTCTTACATTAACGTAAATAAAACGTAAATGTGCATCTACCAAAGCCAATGGTATTATACTGTATTCTCCTTTATAATTGTAAAACATATAGATCCAGATTGGAGGATCAATAACGCAATGTTTTCCATGCATTGCTCCAATTACATGATGGAAATTCCATTGCTTTCCAAAATCATGGCTAATCACACGCCATTCATTCTGAGTGTGGAGAAGCTAAGAAACTCTTCGCTTAAAACTGTATATATTGCTGTTGTTACTTCTTTATAATTTTTGAAATGGTACTTCTACCAAGTCGGTACGTGAGAGCTAACAATTCTTGACTTTGTCCTTTGGAATGATACATAAACAAGATTTAGTTACAAAATACATAACCATTATCAATAGATTAATTCTGTTTTTTATCTGTTGCTAAATGTCGCAAAGTAATCGATAGCCTTTTATTAGGTGGAATGCTTTCCCGTAAATGAGTACTTTGCTTTTCAATTAGAAGATTAACTTTTTCCAAAAGAAATTCGAAAGTGTTTGTATTCATTCGGAAGCATCTAAATAATAAATTTCTTTGAGATAAAAATTTTAAGTTATCGTTTTCAATTGTAAATTATACTTTTTAATTTATAACCAACCTTCTGAACGATTAGGGTCTTCCAATGCAAGTTCTAAAAAAAGGTTTCGACGTAAACCTTTTTCTTTTCTTCTTGATATCCATTTAGAAATCTACATTTTCCGCTTACACGATTCGTCTTCATCCATTATTAAAAATAATAGATATGTACACAGTTTCTTTTTCTTTATGTATCGATTAAAATTATAATTTTGTAAACTGAACATTGTCATACACAGCAAACGAGTAAACACATCTCTCGCAAATTGAATCTGTAGTGTGAACGAAGAATCCAAATCCGGCGATCCGCAATCCTGATCCGATCCGCGTCCGCAATTCGTAGTGTGACACGGGCTTTAAGCAAACTTAAAAGAGGCGCCGAGTGGTTCACCGCTCAGTGCGATTGACTCGTGATCTGTGAATCCGGGTTCGACTGCACCTGCGCCCCATTATACGCGATTTTTCGCGTTCACCGTTCAGATTCGGCGTTCAACTGTGGGTCTCCTCCTTAGAACATATACTACTGGAAGAGGAATAGGGCGCTGAACGTGAAGCCAACATCTGTGCGAGAGAACACTAAACAACTGTACAATTCACACAGACGATGATACTACGCATGCGCATTGCGAACATGGGCATGCGCATTTTGGGACTCTATACCATTCTTTCTCGCACAGGGTAGCGATCATGTAATTTCACGCGGAAAGTTTCACTTTTCACAATTCCGCTCATTCAGATTCCGCGTGAACTTTTCCGAGCGATCATGTATGAAGGATTTGTGAAAAGTGAAATCACTAAACATGGCACCACATCCATAAAGAAATTACTAGTATTATACTAGTACCTTCCCAGACAGCACAGAATATTTATGAATATTTATGATAAATATTTATTAATATTTATTTTTTTGAAATTATATATATATTTCATACATATTTTATATAAAGCTTTATTCGAAATATTATTAAAATAAAGACTAAATATTTTATGTAATATTTATAATAAATAAAAATAAATATTTCTAATAAGTATTTTTTACTTGGATTATAATGTCTCATTAAGTTATTTATACTATAACATTTACAATAAATATTTCATAATATTTATAATAATGTTTATGATCTGTGCAATCTAAGACCACAAAAATATTTATGAAATATTAAAATAAATCTTATAAATATTTTGTAAATATTTTATAAATATTGTGTGCTGTTTGGGTTATATTATTATGATAAACGGCGACATCTCGATCAAAGACTAAAGTCTTTGACCTCGATATTTGAAAGTGTATAAGAATATATGATACAATCCATTTATAAGCAAAAATGAATGTTACAATAAAGCAAAAAATAATATTATTTAATCTTTTAAAAGAGAATGCAGAATTAGTTAGGGGTCGCATAGACCGAAAAGGAGAAAGTAAACGAAAATTAGTAAGTTAAACATTTTATTATATTATGTATTAATGTGCATGCTGTCAGTTTCAACCTCTGTTATTCGAATAATACTGAAAGATATAAATACTCGGATAATATCCACGAGTTGACATTCGGGTATTGAAATAACTAAATAATAATTTAAACATAAATAATTTAAACATTCACTAAATAATTTAAACATTATAAAACTGAAATATTTCGATCAATTTACTGAGCAATTTCTTTTCAAATTTTATTTTGCAAATATACTGTTAAGATAATTTGTTATATTAATTGTTATATATTGTTTTGACAAAATACTATATTTAAATTGTATAAGCATGAGTTATCAATATTTTATAAAAGATCAAAATTTCTAAATCTATTTTTGTAAATATACCTGTCTAATTGATCACAAATCTTATACAAAATTTTGTCTTATAATTTTACTAATGTTTTCCTATCAGAATGTCATAAAGATAAAATTTTATTTAACAAATAACATATGAACATTTTCAGAAGGATATGTGGAATGTGATAGCCGAAAATATTAATAAAGCTAACGAAGGTCCTGAAAAAAATGGACAAGAATGGGCAAAGGTTAAATACATACATTTCTATTATATATTTAGTTTTTTAATATACAAGATGAATTAGAGTTAAAAAAAAGAATAATTATTGATTATCTGTAAATTTGCAGACATGGGAAGATATTAAGGCATATATTTTAAAAAAAGAAGCAAAAAGACGGAGTTATGCACAAGGAACAGTGGTGGATCGCCTTCGAAAGTATCTTTTTCCAGTTTTGAAGATGTATTACAGTTGTTGACGCCAGAAGCAGCCGGATTGGAAAACATCCCAGAAGGAGGATTAATTAATATTGTAGAAGAAGTACAACCTTTACAAGAATGTGATTATCAAAATACAATGTAAGAACAAGACATACAATGCTCAGTAACAGAAACAGATGAGATAGAAAATGTATCAACAAACGTTAATATAAGGCAGCATAGTAGAAAAAATGAAACAGTAACACAGAAAAAGAATACAAGAAAAGGTAATTTTGAATGGAAAGCCTATTATGTAATTATAATTTTTTTTAAATTAAAATTTTTTAACAGCAGGCAAGTCTGTGCATCAATTATCGTACAATATGCTAGAAATTCAAGAAGCTAAATTAAAACTAAAGAGAAAAGAATTAAAAATTAGAAAGAAACAACTAAAGGTGCAAACAAATATCCTAACAGAATTAAAAGAAATAAAATTAAGTTTACAGACACAGAACGGATTCATAATATAAAAAATATTAACACAATTTAATTTATAACTTTAAACTTATGACTTTAATGACGTTAAACTTACAGGTTTTGTGCAATACAAATAATGCAGAAAAGTTTATTTTGTTTTGTTTATAATATTTATTTGTAATGTAAAGAAAAATTTCTTTTTGTCTTAAGTAAAAAATTAATATCTAAACTAAGTTATGCAAAATATCTTTCAATTATTGCTTCACGTGTCGCATGTCCTCTTGCACGCATATTTGCATTTTCTGCCTCAATTCCTTCTTCATGAAAATCTTCCTCTTCTAAATATATTTCTTCAAGAACATTATATTGCTTAGCAATATTATGTAATACACATGTTGCATTTATTATAAGTGCTAAAACATACAATAACAAAACAAAATTCTATAATAATTTTGAGTATACTTCTTTATAAACTGTTATTGTTAATTACATCTTACCAGCAAATTCTGGTGTATAATGTAATGCCCTCTCTTTGCGTAAGCATCTCCACCGTCCTTTCCATATGCCTATTGTTCTTTCTACTGTACATCGTGCTGTAGCATGCCTATCTGTGTAAGAAGCACTTGGAGATCTTGCTGGCTGATTCAGTTTAGGTGTCATTAGATATGGTAATAAGGGATACCCAGAATCTCCTAAAAACACAGTTAATTACAACATTTTTTAGTAACAAGAACAGTTTCACAAATTATATATCTGTGTGTGCGTGTGTACAAATTCTAATTTGACTTACATAAAGAATTTTTTGAATAATATATTTTAATCGAATTTTATTACCTAATAACCAGACATTTCGTCTTCCGTTTTGATATTTATTTAACATATGTCTCGATAATTGAGACGAGTTCCATACCCTTGCATCGTGCGTACGGCCACCATGGTTTGCAACTACAGCTAAAATTTTGCAATAATAATCACAAACCTAAAATAAGTAATAAGACAAAGAAATACATAAAAAAATATGTGCGTTACAAGAATACGATGAAAAAATAATAAATTCCCTTTTATCTTGTGTGTGTGTACAATGTATGTATAAATACATATATACATATTATTTAATAATTTTTACTCACAACCATAACATTTAAAGAGTGGTACAATTTCCTGTTTATACACTACTCAACAAAATCTAGGGAACACTTTCAAACACGCTAAAAATTGAGCAATATTCAGAACACCATAATTCATGAAAAATCATCGCAGACGAAAAATTAAAAAAGGATTTTAAAGGTTGAAATCTCTACTTTCGAAATCTATAATTGAAATTTCAATATGACTGATACTTTACGGAGTTATACGGACACAAATGGATATCCGTCAAATCTAAAAATTTTTAACAAATTTTACAAAGGTCTATGGCGTGAGGTAAAAATTACACGAAAATGCGGTCTACAGCAGTCGAAAGAGTGAATCTTTACCTTTAATTTGTTTTTTTATTAAACATTATACGATTTTTTTTTACCGAATTATTGAACGATAAAGCAAAAGTGATCACTTCTACTTTAACGTTCAATAACTCGATGGAAAAAAATCGTACAACAATCAATAAAAAAGGAAATTGAAGGTAAAGATTCACTCTTTCGACTGCTGCAAACCGCATTTTAGTGTAATTTTTACCTCACTCCATAGACCTTTATAAATTGTGTACAAAATTATATGATATGTTTTAGATTTGACAAATATCCATTCGTGTCCGCATAGCTTCGTCAAAGATCAGTTAGATTGAAATATCAATTACTGATTTTGAAAGTAAAGATTTCAATCTTTAAAATACTTTTTTAAAAATCTCATTATGACCATTTTTGACGAAGTTACTCTACCCTGAAGTTAAAAGATTATTATGTGATGTCTTTTTTGATCAGAATTTTCGAAGTGCTCTTGCCATTTTTTGAAAAATAGTGGTTACCGCCGACATTAGTGTAATCCAAAGACATAGAGAATGGACTGCGCGATACGTATATAACTACAGTAAGTGGTATAGGATATGTTGGTCGAGGAAAATGAGGGAGAGGGACGTAGGTTGCGGCCAATCTCCCTCTTTTTCTAAGATTGTGATTGGTTCCTCCTTCGTCGCGTAGGAACGTATCGTGGCCATCAATCACCCTTTTTTGTAAGATATCTGTGCAACGTTTCGAGTCTCGGAAATCTT
>NW_017297085.1:18556-19446 GCF_001594075.2 Trachymyrmex cornetzi
TTCGACGTGAAGTTCCTACTTTACATCATGTCAGCGAACAAACGATTCGTCGTCGCTTAAGAGAGATGGGTCTTCGTTCTCGCTCTCGTGCCAAAACTTACACTGGCACATCGTCAGGCTCGTCTTCAATTTGCTTAAAATCACATAAATTGGACCGCGAGGCAATGGAGAAACGTTTATTTTTCGGACGAGTCGCGTTTCTGCCTTACGATGCTCGCATACGCACTTGGCGCCGACAAGGGGAGCGTTATGATCGACGCTGCGTTATGCGAATAAGAGCTCATAACGGCGGTTCAGTGGTATGGATGCATTTCGATGACGAGACGAACTGAATTAGTAATTTTGCCACCAGCAATGACGGCTATTCGCTACGTGAATAATGTTCTCCGACCTCAAGTTTTGCCTCTGCAGCATCTGTTACGTCGAAATTTTATATTTATGCAGGACAATGCTCGGCCCCATACGGCAAATGTAACGCAGCGGTTTTTTGAGCGACATCGCATCATATTGCTCCATCATTCTGCTAATAGCCCGGATTTGAATCCAATTGAACACATTTGGGACGAGATGGAACGACGATTTAAGACGCTGCGAAGAACAGCCACGAAATTTGTATGAGCTGCGAGAAGCGCTTAGGCAGATTTGGAACGAAATTCCAGTAGCCTTCATCCAGAGATGTGTAAACATGCGACAACGATTGCAAGCGGTCATCAATCAGAGAGGAGGAAACACAATATTAAATACACCCTCATACACGTAAATGCTCATCTCATTACCTTACCCACACACGCGCGCGCGCGCAAACACACACACACACACACACACAAACGATGTGCAAATTCCGACCGACAACCTCCACGTGATGCACATTGGATTACGCTAATGTCGGC
>NW_017297086.1:0-2231 GCF_001594075.2 Trachymyrmex cornetzi
AAAAAATAAACGCATATTAAAACAGTATATCTCAGTGACTGTAATTATTTAAGTTATTATTACTATTATTATTAATATGTATAATAAAAAAACAATTGTTGGGACCATGATGCGAAATGTAATCGCATAAGGGGGAAGAAGATGAGGGTGTGTAAGAGGAAGAGAGACGGTAAGTATAAATGTTAAGTATAGCGATAACCGATAACGTGAACATACATAAATAATGTGCACCAAACGTTGTTCATCATATGTCAAAATCTTTTTCCATTGACGTTAACATTCTAGACGAGCGTCAACTGAAGGGAAAATTGCAAGTATGTTTATATATATAAATAACTTGATACATGTACATATATTTATATTAATGTATATATTAATGTGGAGTAGTATGTGACAGCGTAAACCGCGATTCGATAGAAAAGGTGTTGCTATTATCTAGTACGGCGTCTCGATGTAGCGTAGAGCGAGGCTAGTTGTGACACTTTTTCTTGAAATTATTATAAATCTTCACACAATTATAGATGAACCAATGGCAAATGCTTTAAAACGTTGCATGTTCATCTGGCTTAATAATTGAGTACTTACAAATTCTTGATATATCTCATAAACATGAAAAAGATTATATTAAATACAAGGATGCATGTGGACATGTAGAGCATTCTCGAAGGATAAGTTGAACCACGAAGATAACTGTTTAATAAGGTTACATATTATTAAAAACATGAAAAGATCATGTGTATGTTAATGAAATTTTCATTACTGTCATCTTAAATATAATAATTTGTAATATTCTTTTAAATGTTTTGATGAACAAATCAGAAAAACTAAAATCTTAACTCTTTATAACATTAATTAAACATGAAATGTTTAATCGTTAACACAGGATTAAACAATATTGATAAAGGCAGATTACATTTAAGCAGCTGAGTTTAGAAGGTTACTTATAAGATACTGGTCCAATAAGCCTCATATCGGTGTTGACTAAAATATAATATCTTGAATTACATTAACGATTCTTGAAAAAATTTCTTATATTACGCTGACAAAGCAGTTCTATATTTGCAAATGTTGCATTTTGCTTTATTAGATTACATTGATGTCATCACCGGATGCGTCGTTTATTGTAAGAAGTGCACTTTTGCACGTGTTGTATCAAATTACATTGATGATGTCCTTGAAAAAATTTCTTATATTACGCTGACAAAGCAGTTGCATATTTGCTGACGCTACAATTTGCAGTATTAGATTACATTGAAGTCATCCTCGGATGCCTCTTTTATTGTAAGGGGTGCATTTTTGCACGTGCTAAATTGATGGTGTCATCGCGAAACATGTTGCGACATGTTTTCGCAAACATTGCATTTTTACTATTGTTGAGTGGGAACGAAAATATAAATACTGACGGGGATCGCGCAAAGTCAGTCTGTGCAAACATGGCTAACCGTAATTGCTCATCGCTCCCGCATTTGATACGCAATCGGGAACTCGGTTTCCGCAATGTTTTTAACACGCACTTGGTGTGCTAAACATTCAACACTTCGAAAGGGTTTACGACTATGATGAAATAGACGGTCAATGTAGACGGTCAGAGTTTTCTACATGTTGTGCGGAAATATTTGGTGATATTCTTTCGTGGTATTGCACATGGGCTAATCGTATCTGTCGGGGTTATTATACCCCTTGCATGTGTGTGATTAAAAGGCTAATCCTGCAACATCTGTAACAAAAGGAAAAAGGTGGAGCAATCAAAAAAAAAAAAGGCGAAGGAGCAACCCACTGAGGAAAAGTAGAAGCCAGGACACTGAAGTCGAAGGCGAGCCCCCGGTATACAGCAGTTGACGACCAGGACAGCGATAACAGCGAAACCTGAGCAGGCGCGACATATCCGACAGTGACTCAGCAACGAAGCAGCGGAATACAGCAAGCAGCCCGCAACATGCGACTAGCGATAGTACTGTAAGTCCGAAATTATTCGATCACCTTATATAAGCGGAATAAATGTCCGACACTCGCGAGAATCTTCCGAGTGTACCGACAACTTCACGGGTATATAGCGAACCGATACCGCGACGTACAAGGTCCAGTAGCGTAGGACCTGTACGGATAATCGAAGAAGCCGTGCGAGACATTCGCGATAACGTGCGCCGAGCGTTAGACCGACAATATTCTGACGATAGCTTAGCCGAGTCGGAAATACCTAACATAACAATAGATCGAGTATTTCCCTTCAC
>NW_017297086.1:2394-2621 GCF_001594075.2 Trachymyrmex cornetzi
TATACAAATAAGAAATGCAGAAATAAATCGAGTGATTCAACAACTCCGAGAAGAAATCAGGGAACCTCGCGAACCACTCCCGCGACTAACGCAGGAAGAAGTGATGAACAGATTAATAAACGCGGTCACTGGACTGCAAGACCGAATGAGCAGGATGGAAGTCACTCATTACGATCGCGAAAATTTTCAAATTCTAAGACCGGACGCTCGCATAGCACGGACTTATG
>NW_017297086.1:2937-3163 GCF_001594075.2 Trachymyrmex cornetzi
AAAAGCACGACTCATATACAGCGCGATTTCAACCTATTAAAGCAAAAGTCAGGCGAAAGCGCGAGAGAATATGGACTCCGCCATGGAGCTATACCAATCGATAATAGAAGGTCGAGAGCAGTCGCCTGAACAAAGAAAAGCGATTCTGGATACCATTCAAGAATAGCCTTGGAAAACTTCCAATTAGGACTTCGCGACGACATACAGACGATAGTACGTTCGCGCA
>NW_017297087.1:0-450 GCF_001594075.2 Trachymyrmex cornetzi
TACACGTTCGTACGTACGTACACGTTCGTACGTACACGTTTATACGTACACGGTTGTACGTACGAACGTGTACGTACAACCGTGTACGTATAAACGTGTACGTACGAACGTGTACGTACGTACGAACGTGTACGTACGAACGTGTACGTATAAACGTGTACGTACGAACGGGTACGTAGGAACGTGTACGTACGAACGTGTACGTATAAACGTGTACGTACGAACGTGTACGTACGTACGAACGTGTACGTACGAACGTGTGCGTACGAACGTGTACGTATAAACGTGTACGTACGAACGTGTACGTACGAATGTGTACGTTTAAACGTGTACGCACGTACGAACGTGTACGTATAAACGTGTACGTACGTACGAACGTGTACGTATGAACGTGACACGCTCGATCTGACAGCGCATATATGCAATTTATATAGCCAGTGTATAAGGCTT
>NW_017297088.1:0-249 GCF_001594075.2 Trachymyrmex cornetzi
TCTGTATATAATTGCGAATAATTTAACTTTATAAAAAAGAGAAAAAAATAAGTAAAATTTTCTGTAAATTGAGTAAAAAGATTGTGTGCCAAGTATGTTTAACTTAGAATAATTAATTTGATAAAAGTAAATGTCTCAAATCATAATTGTAAATAAGCTAAAGGGACATAAATAAAAAGACAAAAAGATATCTCAGAATGTAAATTTCAAGTTTAATAGTTTAATAGTTTAATAAGCTAAAGGGACATA
>NW_017297089.1:0-605 GCF_001594075.2 Trachymyrmex cornetzi
TTGGTGGTGTCCAATCGAGCCGTGATCAATCGGGATCACCCCAGCTGTCATGAGCTTATAAAGATGTCTTTTCATGCCGACGTTCGACGCCCATTTTCGGCGTCGAAATAAATCACGTGATAGAAATTGGCGAACATCAAGCGTCAATTTTGATCTTGAATTGTGATTTATTTTGACGCTGAAAACAGCTGAAAACGAACGTCGAGTGTCAGCACGAAAAGGCATCTTATGGTTATAAGTACTTATACTGAATTAAAATGACGATAATGACCTAACCCAACCGTTGCAATGTCGCATCTCTGGTATCTAGGCCTCTAGGTATCTTCTCCTAAGAAGCAGCCTTAAGACCGCGACACAGACTTTTGCATAAAACATAATGCATAGTGCATAAACGGGGTGATCCCGATTGGACACCACCAAATGTTAAATGTTAAACGAATGTCAAATGTTAAACGAAGACAAACAATGGTCATGAGCGTTGTCAGCATGATTCGGACCACGGCCTACGAGGTTATGGATAAGTTTACTGTTATTTCCATTTCCGTTAGATTACGTAGACCTAAAGCAATATCCTGATTGGCTCATTGGCTTAAGTTCACGTTTTA
>NW_017297089.1:4905-5107 GCF_001594075.2 Trachymyrmex cornetzi
GGTAGGTCAATGTGTTGGTCGTGCAGCTGTTGCGGATACTCGAGATCGACCTCGAGAATATAACCGGTAGGCGAATCCGGAGCGATCGCGCTCACGTCATAGCTAGCGACGTCTTCGACCCATCGAAATTCGGCGTACGGCAATGGTTGACACATCGCCCATCCGTACAGATTATTCACATCGTAGTACATAAGGTACGACG
>NW_017297089.1:5460-5912 GCF_001594075.2 Trachymyrmex cornetzi
CCCGTCAATGAACTATAAAATGATTCGCGAGGTGGCAAGCATCGCTCATTTAATTTATCGACGCAGTCAACCTACTCGTACGGGAATACATCTTTTCGCGTGAGTAATTCAAACTCTTCGTCTGACAAAGTTGAAAATTCGGAACGTATAATTTTTAATTTGTCTTTATCGAGATACGACGTCAATTTTTCTAAACTTGTACTTAGAAATTTGAAGGAGTCGATGAACCTTAATTTTATGCAATTTTTCTGAATATTTTTTTCGTTTTTGTCTTTGGTGCTATCTACATGTTTTGTGAACGAAATGTATTTTTCTTTCGTTATCGGTAATACATCTACATGTCCCTCATATGCTGTAGCGATTTCTTTAATTATAAAGTGCGCGTCGTACCCCGATAAATTATGAAATACAACCGGAATGTAGAATGAATTTTTATAATTTAGGTTACAATT
>NW_017297089.1:5979-8698 GCF_001594075.2 Trachymyrmex cornetzi
GCGAATGGCTTCTCGCAAATGTGGCAACGCGTCGCGGTGCGGTATGTCTCCCATTGCTGTTTAGACAGCGCTTCCATGGGCACGTTGGCGGATATTATGTTTTTAACGCGATGTGCCAAGTCTTGGAGTTGACGCGCGAACCACGCGACGCAATCGTTATCGCGACGGAAGTGATATGATGACAATGAATTGTTGTATGAGCATCGCACGTAGTATCCTATGCTGAATACTTCGTGCCGCTGATACTCGTACGACGACGATGACGATGATGCGTCTTCCATCTTTTGCAGCACGCACTCCAAATCGGCGTAAACGATGAAAGGAATGCGCTCCTTCCTGCAGTGGTTGTCGAATTCTAGCCATTTGTTCTCGTCTAGGCAGTCGGATGACGCAGTCGTTCATTTTCTCGCAGTCCACTTCGTGTGATTGTAATTTTTCACATGAGCTGAAGTAATGTAGACATCTGAAAAAAGCATAAATTTATTACTATTATTATTGTTAATATTTCAAAAAAGAATTTTTTTCTCGTGTATACTTACCGATCGCAGAAATATATCCTATTCTTTTTTCCTGTGACTTGCGATCTCACGAGGCGCGACAGGTTCTTGATCCACATAAAGTGGCCTAGGCTGTCGTTGTGTGGATTTTGTAGGTACAGGAGATTGACATGCTTCTCCTTCTTGGCCCCTGTGAGCCGAAGAGGAAGTATCTGCTTGTTCTCGATGCCGTACACATTGATTGACACGTCGTTTAAACGCTCGAATTTCAGAACGTCTTTTAATTTCATCGGAAACTCGATGCCCGTGAGGTTTAACACTGATAAATAATGCGGATACGATGACACCCGTTCTGCATTTCTTTCTGCGGGGTACAGAGCTGCAACTACCGACCACGCGAAGCACGCATTGTCTGTCGAATGCACATTGATCACCGCTTTCTTGAGTACAATTTCTCGCGGCAGTTCGATGTTACATCCCGCGTGCATGGGATTCAACTTGTTCACGTTAACAATTAAGTTGAGAATTCGCGACAGCGCCCACCCACTGTCGCGTTCCTGGAACTCATCGAGCGACGTCAACGTAGGCTCAACGATGTGTCGATCGTACCACTCATGCACATTTGACTCTTGATACAGTTCAAAGTTTTTCGTGGTGATACTCTTAATAGCATGTTTATCACCCGCCACGAATTCACCATTGAACGCAGTGTTTACTTTTACACTACCATGTTTCTCTATAGCGTCTTGCACACGCTTGAGCACAATTTCACACGCGTTTTCGAGGAATTGGCGAGGTTCTATGTGTCCAGAGTTTATCACCGCGCCTGTCAGAATACGACTTTCAAACGCTGTTTCGATCTCGCGCCATCGAAGTCCATATCCTGCACCCACATGCACGAATCGCCCACGCACCGTGTCTTTCAAACTCTCGAGCCTCGCGATACATGTGATCACTGATTGTCTCTTTCCGATTGATAATCGCGGACGCTTAGCACGACTCTGCTCTTCCACAGATTCTATGAAATTGTCACATCGCTGTTCCCATGCGATGTACTTTTCTCTTGTACCAAGCAGGGCAGCTTGCTCTATCAATTCACGCTCCATGTTATCACTTGTGTTATCAGATGAATAATGACTAATGACGCGATGCATCTCAATCATGCATTTTATACTATTTACTTGGTCACGTGATATTTGTATCAAATTACATTGACGATTCCCGTTTTTCACGCATGCGCGGCGTCACAATGATGATAACAGTTGCGTATATCAGTGTTATTAGATGGAACCCCATTTTCACGCATGCTCGGTGCCACCGCTCAAATATGTTATAACTTGTTATACCATGTTGAATACCCGTGAAAAAATCTGGTAACGTGATATATCATATCAAATTACATTGATGATGATGATCATCGCCTGGACATGTCGTGACATGTCATGTTATGTCGAATGCTATTAACAGTTTCTTATACTACACTAAGTATAATAAATTTTGTTTCATACATCTGCGTTTGTGAAATTGCATTTAAGATGAAATATAAATTATTGTTTTGTAAAAAACAAAATATGATATAATATAATATAATACTTGTACGTCTCGAATTTTTAATAGTATATACATGATGATGATTGATTTGACGTTACGTTGTACGCTTGATCTTGACGTGTCGATGTAACGTTCGAGCTATTAGCTACATTGATGTGATGTGATTGATACCAAGTATACGCGATTTTCCAACGTCGTGAACGCTACATGCAACAGCGATATCTTCTACAAACGTCAGCTCATCGATTGTGAGCATAATAGCTTTGATTTTTAGTATGTATGAAAAAACTCTCGATGTAATAAAACATGAATAAAATTTTCGTTCGCATTACTCTCATGTACTTTCTTTATTCCCTCCCATTATCCTATGTCTCGACGTATTATCACACTCTGTTCAGATAAATAACAGCCTGCTATAAAATATGATTCTCTTCTCATGGCGACATGTAATGATATAAATGATATCACAGTTAATTTATCGTGGCGGTACTTTTGAATTAACTTGTTTTATATACAAATGATTGCACGCAGATAGCTCTCGAGCATTCTCGTCGTAGCAAAGAATGCCTCTCAGCGTCAGTATAGCATTGTCCTCACATTCATTTCGTTTTCTTACGCGAATCATGTATGTACTCTCTAAATCTCATGAAGATTTAGATATTACATATATA
>NW_017297089.1:14020-15959 GCF_001594075.2 Trachymyrmex cornetzi
TAAAAAAAATAATTAAAGGGATAATTTTCGCATGTAGGCAATACTACATGTAAACAAAAGTAATTCTGTTTCTAAAATTTTCGTTTGTGCGCAAAAGTGCTTGTAGGCAATCGAGCTGTAGGCAATAGTACATGTAGGCAAAAGTAACTCCGTTTCTAAAATTTTTATTTGTGTGCAAAAGCGCATGTAGGCAATCGAGCTGTAGGCAATAGTACATGTAGGCAATCGAACTGTAGGCAAAAGTGATGTAGGCAAAAGGTACTGTAGGCAATCGATTTGTAGGCAAAAGCAACCATCTCTCTAAATGCTCCATTCTATTTCTCATTTCTCCATTGTTATCTTCATAATTGTCGCAGCTTCTGTAATTCTTGCCATATTTCTATGTTTGGTCCATTTTCTGCTTGCTAAAAGTAAGAAAAGACTTATTATTGTTTAAGAAAAAAGTTTATATGTACATGCTTATATATATCAAGTATTTATGGAATATACTTTTTTACAAAATTGTATTTATAATACTACTTGTGCGACTTGAGGCTGTACATTTAGTTGATGCCATTGAAGTTGCTGACGTGGCTGTTGAGGCGATTGCTGCTGACATGGCTGTTGAGACGATTGCTGCTGACGTAGCTGTTGAGGCGGTTGGTGCTGACAGAACTGTTGAGACTGTTGTTGCTGACCTGACTGTTGAGGCTGTCGTTGCTGCTGAAGCTGTTGTTGCTGTAGAGGCTATTGCTGTTGAGGCTCTTGCTGTGGAGGCTGTTGCTGTAGAGGCTGTTGCTGTAGAGGCTGTTGTTGCGATTTTTTGTTAGTGGCTGTTGTTGCGATATTTTGTTGTGATTGTTGTGAAACATTTTGTTCCTCTTCTGTTTTGTCTGAAAACAGGTTTAGCAATTTTTGTCGCCGTCTAATTTTACATTTTTGTCGCGCTCGCCATAATTGACTCCTTTTTATTTTTTTGCCTGAGTCTGTAACGTCAAATATATTATTCATGTATATTGACGATGAGTAATAGTCACTGAAAAAAATTTATTAATATACAGGATGTGGCAGTAACTTTGCCCGCTTAGAATATTTCTGATATTTTTAAAGATATAAAATAATATATTTATTGATTCAAATAACAAATAGTACAGAACTCTTGGTTTTTTTAAACGATAATATAAGAAGTATAGGGCATATAAAAGTCAACGTAAACGTACGTTGACTCTTATATGCCGTGTACTTCTTTGTATTGATATTTATTGATGTTGTATAGCATCAAGAAGTATACTACTAATAGTTTTTCTATGGATGGAGGAGCTTTGAACATTTCAAAGTCTGCTCCACTTTTTTGAATGGAATTGTATTATTTTACATAAAAAATATAATTCCACTAATTATTCCGCATATAAAAGTATTAAGGTAGTGTATCAAAAAATCAATAGTTTACGAGATATTTTATACTTTATTGTGGCATATATTGGCATAAAATATTAAATAACTCGTAAACTATTAATTTTTTTATAATCGTATCTTAATACTTTTATGAACAGAATAATGAGATAAATCAATTGATGAAAAGAAAACACAGTTGCTTTAAAAAAATATGTATGCAAAAAGGATAATTTTTTAAATAAGTAACTATGTATTTTCTTTCCATCAATTGATTCATTTCATTATTCTATATATAAAAATATTAATGTACGATTGTAAAAAAATTAATAGTGGAACATTGTATGTCAATATATGCCAGAATAAAATATCCCGTAAAGTATTGGTCTCTTGATATCACTACCTTAATACTTTTATATGCAGCATAATTAAAGGAACCATATTGTATAAAAAAAATACAACATACAATTCCACTTAAAAAAGAGGAAACCTTGAAATCTCCGAAACGCCTCCAGGCATAAAAAAAACCAGGGAATGGAAAGTTACTTTTTAAAAGTAACAAGTTACA
>NW_017297089.1:16671-23118 GCF_001594075.2 Trachymyrmex cornetzi
TTACAAGTAACGAGTTACTTCCATTCCCTGAAAAAAACTATTAGTAGTATTGTACCCCTCTTGATATGCTATACAATTCATTCAATAAATATATTATTTCAAATCTCTAACAATAACGGAAATATTCTAAGTGAACAGAATTACTGCCCCACCCTGTATATGGTATTGCAGTATTCCTAAAATGTATTGTTATATTCTCTATACAAAACAAATGTGTATATACCGGGTGTTTTCAAATTCGCGTCCGCGAAATGCAAGACATGATACTTTATGCTAAAACAAACAACTTTTTCCTGTAGTAAAATTACATTCGATAAATAATTTTTGCGTTTACCTCGTACAATTTCAACCTGCTCTCCTGCAAAAATTAATTGTCAGACGCAATTTTGCAAAAGGAAAAAATTGTTTCTTTTAACGTATGACGTTTTGTACTTCGCGGGCGCGAATTTGAAAACACCCTGTATAATAAGTTATCATATAAACAGGTTTTTAAAAATGTTTGAAGAAAACTATCGTAAAAATATAAAGATTTTATTGAATAAGAGTTGTCAAATAATGACGGTGCCTACCATTAAATGTGTTCTTATCTAGAGAAGTGCTAAACATCTCTCTTTTCATGCAATACAAAATTTTATTAAGCATATTTTAATATAAATTTTTTAAATTATGTACTGAAACATAATTCTGTATGCAATATAATTAAATCTTTGCTTTATTTCTATTCAAGTACCTAATTAATATAAAATAAATATGTATTACATATGTGATGATAGTAATAGTAACAATTATTTGTTTTTAACATTTTTCAAATTTCGAAATAGAAATATTGCGAACATTTTTGATGATGCAAATAACAAGAAATAAATTAAATATAAAGTTTATCGCTATCTTTTTATAAAGATATTAAAAATACGAGTGGACTTCTTTAGCATTTACCTTGATTGAGTACACATCAGAGAGAAACGAGGGAGAGTGGAGCGGACTCACATGGAAGCCGCCATTTTTAGTGCACCGTTGAAGTGAGTAGGAGATATGATAGGAGCGTGATGGAACATACGGTGCTGCACACAATTATATTGAATCGCACTAGTATTATATATATGTACATACACTACACTATAAATGGCGAAACTAATCAGAGAAGAGAACCACTATCCACTTCATTCTCTCTCGATTCAATCTGGTGCAAATCAGATACTATATGTATAGTATACACATGTTCGCGCGCACGTATGCATGTGCTACGCATACGTATATCCATCCGAACGTCACGCATATGTACACACGCGCGCGCACATGTACATGTCACACATACGGGTGGCACCCAGTTGGACACGGCTCAATTGGACACGAGCCACTCACAGCGCTTGAGACTACAAAACTCCTAGACACCTGGTCGCTGTGATTGGTGGTGTCCAATCGAGCCGTGATCAATCGGGATCACTCCACACATACGCACAAGTGAACAGAACAGATGACATGGGCTATCGAAATGTAGAATAATAAGATGCTTTTTCTTAAATGTATATATAAGAGATATTTATATTATTACTTACTTTCCATTTTTCCTGAAGCTCTGCTTATAAGAGTATCTTTCCGTTTACATTTTCACAGCGACTGACTGCAAATCTTCTTTCGTCACGGACCACTGTTGACTAGCGACTGATATTTTGCCACCGTTTTTCGTAGTTCACGAATTTTAATTTGAGACGCTGTGCAACGAAGATTCGGTGCGTCAAAGATGCGGTGCGTCAAAGGCGCGGTGTGCCGCGAACGAGAGCGACGATCAACGTCGCCAATCAGTAAACAAAGCCAAGCGGCATGATGTCTTTTATCGAAAAAAACATCAGAAATTCAGTTTGAAATCAGAGATAGACGGTCCAACAAAGTAACTCTGGTAATAAAAATATCTATCAATTTATCTCTTAAAATTCAATCAATGCGCGAAAGTGAGTAGGAAAACATTCTGACAATTCATAAACTCATAATAGATGAATATAATGATTTTATCAATTGTCATAACGTTTAATAACGTATTTAATAACGTACGTTATGCGTAGCACATGCATACGCGAACGCGGACATGTGTATTTAACGTTAGTACATGTGTATTTAATAACGTATGTTTTTAATAACGCTACGTGCATAATAGTAGTACAGTTTATTGTATTTGTCATCGCATGTATTTATTCTCATTAACATAATTAACTTTTTAAGGCAACTTCTCTCCTGTGAGTTTGAAGCCGGAAGCCAGTTCCGGGCTTCATGGCGCTCAAAGCGGCGGAAAGCGCAAAAGGGCATAAGCCCAAGAATAATTTAAGTTTCATTCTTATAGTTAAGTATATAATTCGTTTATGTTTTATTTTTAAAGCTCGATCATAAAGTTTAGTTTTTGAATAAAATTATATATCACGTGAAAGAGAGAAAAATAGAAATTAATTTCATAATAAGCGGCCAATGGGCGTAATGCAATTAAATTCATTTAGTTTGTTAGTTATCGAGCGTTAGTTATTGACCAATCAGAGGTCAAGGATACTGAAAGGTATAATCGTTTAAGTTTAATTGGAAAACAAGCGGCCAATGGGCGAAACGCAATCAAGTTTATTCAGTCATTTTGCAATTATCGAGCGTTAGACCAATCAGAGGTCAAGTATATTAAAAAGTATTATTGTTTCATTGTGAAAGATTATTAAATTGATGAATCAAATTAGCGCGTCATACGCGAAGCGAAGCGAAGTTCGTCAAGTATAGCTAAAGGTCATTATTTGAACAAAAAGCGCGGGGCCAATCGGAGGTCGTTATTTTAATTGAACTCAAGAGCCAATCATAACGTCGTTAATAACACGTGGTAAAGAAAATTGGAAACGTAGGCTCAAGGGGGAGACGCGAAAAAACGGGTTAACGTTCCGCATATGCAAAGGTGATACCGGGTGTCCAAATAAGACAGCCAATGATAGGGCGAAACGCGCAAATCTATAGGATAAACAGCCAAACAACGCAAATTAAGAACGTCAAGTCAAAGAGTGATAGGAACAAAAGATAATGACGTTCGAAATAAATTTGTTATATATCGGGTGTTCGAGAAACGCGATCGTGTATAATAGAAACGTAGAATTCAAAAGAATCTAATAACGCCAAGTGATATGGGACCAAAAGCAGAGAAGAACCGCGTTGAAATCAAAATTGTATTATACCGGGTGTCAAAGTAAATTGGTCATAGGCAGCGAAATGTATGGCAGTTAAAAAAAAACGAAACGTAGAGACATTCAGGGTAAAAAATGAAAAAGACTGACGCTTGTTATAAATTTGTGAAATACCGGGTGTCCATGAAACACAAATGCCGGGACGGGAAATTTACTAATTTGGAAAACGCGAAACGTCAAGATGGGCGGTAACATACACCAATAGCGATACCGTAAATAAAAAAGGGTTAATTACTTACCGGGTGTACAAGAAAGACGCGATGCGTTACAATCGAAGTTATACAATGCGTGCGGAAAATACATTTAAGATAAGCTAGTCAATGTAATAAATACTTACCTCAAAACTGAAGAAATGTACCTGAAAAGAAATAATGTCATTAGTGTAAGATTAAATATAAATATACATATACTTACCTGCTGGACGGTGAACGGAAGATAGTTTATCGTTGATCGTTGACATGTACGGGATACCTGAAATAAAAAGAATTGTATGTAATTCAGCGTGATATAGATTTAGATATATATATATATATATATATATACACATGTATGCGAAAGCGAGGAAAGAGAACGCGGAAGCGTAGCGTATAAGCGAAGCGCCATGATTGGGGACCAAAGTGGGAGAAACGCGGGTATATAAGCGCGTGCGGAGCGTGAAGAGAGTAGATGAAAAGAGAGTAGATGAGATTAGAGAAGATGAGAGATTGCTCGCTTGATTGATTGCGGACTTGTGTGTTAGCCGGTGGCTTTTGCCTTACAGCCGTTGAGAGTCTTAACCAACCACTTGCGTGGAGTATCGGGAGAGGTGCTCGCGCGAAGCACATAGCATCACGCTCAGTGGCTTTCAATTAGTGGTAGACTTAATCCAAATTTTGTTCACATTATTATTGTTATGTATACACTGTTTAAATATATTTTGATAGGGTGATTTCTACAAACTTCTCGTCATCAATACAATTCACCCATCCCTGTAAGATAAGGTTTACAGACGAGGTGGCGCAGGAACCTTCTCCTTTGGAGATAAAAAGGAGTGGCGACCGAATAAAGGACAATAAACGGGACCGGAATACTTACCGGAAAATGTGATTCGGCTACAAGTTGACCGCAGAAACTCTCTTTGAGTTCGAATTTCTGCAAAACGCAACGAGCACCTAATTCGGTGACTAGATATCTTTAAATAATATAATAAAGCAAACATTTTGACACCGAATTTGTTGGAGCATCTAATTTTTTAAGGCAACTTCTCTCTTGTGGGTTGACCACGCAACCTAGCATTCAGTTCGAATTTCTGCCAACCGGAACGAGCATCTAATTCGGCGACTAAATATCGTCAAATAATATAAAAAGGCAAACATTTTTACACCGTATTTGTTGGAGCACCTAATTCTTTATTGCCACTTCTCTCTTGAGAATTGACCGCGCAACCTATATTCCAGTTAGAATTTCTGCCAAACGGATCGAGCACCTAATTCGGCGACAAGATATGTTTAAATAATGTAAAAAAACAAACATTTTGACACCGAATTTGTTGGAGCACCTAATTTTTAAAGGCAACTTCTCTCTTATGGGTTTACCGCGCAACCTGTTATTCAGTTCGAATTTCTGCCAAACGGAACGAACACCTAATTCGGCGACAATATATCTTTAAATAATATAATAGAACAAACGTTTTGACAATAAATTTGTTGGAGCACCTAATTTTTTAAGGCATCTTCTCTCTTGAGAGACGACCGCGCAACCTGTCTTTTAG
This sequence comes from Trachymyrmex cornetzi, assembly GCF_001594075.2. Classification (NCBI taxonomy): domain Eukaryota; kingdom Metazoa; phylum Arthropoda; class Insecta; order Hymenoptera; family Formicidae; genus Trachymyrmex; species Trachymyrmex cornetzi. The sequence goes on from NW_017297089.1 coordinate 21,625, forward strand.
TTCGAATTTCTGCCAAACGGAACGAGCACCTAATTCGGCGACAAGATATCATTAAATAATAATCAAAAACAAACATTTTGACATCGAATTTGTTGGAACACCTAATTGTTTAAGGCAACTTCTCTCTTGTGAGTTGACCGCGCATCATATATTTCGGTTCGAATTTCTGCCAAACGGAATTAGCAACTAATTCGTCGTCTATATATCTTTAAATAATATAGAAGAGCAAACATTTTGACACCGAATTTGTTGGAGCACCTAATTTTTGAAGGCAACTTCTCTCTTGAGAGTTGACCGCGCAACCTGTCTTTCAGTTCGAATTTCTGCCAAACAAAACGAGCACCTAATTCGGCGACAAAATATCATTAAATAATAAACAAAAACAAACATTTTGACAACGAATTTGTTGGAAGACCTAATTGTTTAAGGCAACTTCTCTCTTGTGGGTTGAACGCGCAACCTATCTTTCAGTTCGAATTTCTACCGAACGGAACGAGCATTCGGCGACAATATATCTTTAAATAATATAAAAAAACAAACATTTTGACACCGAATTTGTTGGAGCACCTAATTTTTTAACACTTTGAAGCATGGTGTCCATCCAGATGGACACCTTTTTGTAATTCATTTTTTACATATTTCTGGTAATTATTAATTAATTTTGCTGCAATTTTTTCCTTATTTTGAGAACATGTTAGGAAGTATAAATAAATCAATATTTATTATTATTTATTATATTATATTGTTTAAAATAATAAACAAAGTGTAAAAATGATGGGTTTTTTTACAAAACTAGCACATAACCAGCGCGCGCTACTGGGCTTTTCATGCCATAATATACTTTTCCGTAAAAAAAAGAAGTACATAATTTTTAGCAATATATGTGTGAATTTATACATTTTAAAAAATATTCCCATAAATTTCCTTAAATTGTATTATCTAAATAAAATTTATGCTTGCTTTTATTTCTTCCTTAACATTATATTTTTATTGATATACACATACATGTGTGATCATTGTTTCTTTTGGAAAAAGAATTAAATCAATACTGGAATCTATTGAAGTATTTTTGAAAATTTCGAAGTTCATTATTGGTTATTTTCTGCTATTTTGATTGGTTCTCTTCTATATGTATTAGATTAGTAATTTAATTTTAACAGTATAATATAAACTATACATATTTAATAAATATTAAAAAGTATTTAAACACAAACAAAAAGTGAAAAAGTAAACAGCGTGTTCAAAGTGAGCGTCTGTGATGTCCTAGTATATTAAAATATATAAAAAACATTTTTATTTAAACATTTATATTCTTTTATATTATACCATTATATTCTTATATAAAAAGGAAGAGGAATTATGCGTATATTTCTTTATATTGTTACGTCCTGAGCACGAGATTTCGGCGGTCTCGAGACGCGACACGAGTTAGCGGGAACGCGAGCGCGGAGCGGGGCGCGCGGGGTGAAGCCTTGGCTTCGTTGTATTGCTTAG